>NC_090574.1:300000-392500 GCF_017918235.1 Porcisia hertigi
CTCCAGTGGTACGGCGACGAGTGTTCAAAACAGCACCACTGCGACAAGCTACCGTGGAGGACGGGGCAGCAGCAACGGCGGTGCAGGCTACAACCTCAATGCTGGCATGTCAAGTGGTGACAATCAGCAGGACATTCCCAATGGGGTGGACCCGGCCTCGCACAGCAACACCACTTACTACACGTCCTCAAACTTCAATCCGTACGCGGAGAGTTGGCACTTCACCGGCACGACCGGCATGGCGCCGGCTGCCCCGCAACAACAACAACAGCAGCAGCAGCAGATGCAGACTTCGCACATGAGAGGTGGACGACCTCCGTCACAGCATTTGAATCAACAGCAACAGCAGCGTGGATACGGTTCCATGAATGTATAAACGGGGGAGGGGAAGAGGGGGGGAGGGGGACCAGAAATCAGGTGCAAAAGCAAAACAGCGCGGAGAGGGGGAAAAAAGGAACAAAAAGAAATAAAAATAAATAAATAATAATAAATGAATCTTCATGCACGCAAAGTTGATGGCGCACGCAGAGAAGCCGGGACGCATACAAGTAGTTGCATGTGGGTGGAAATGTAGAAGAGGACCAGCGTTTTTTTTTTGAGTCCGAATCCGCCCCCACCCCACCTCACCCCCGTGTGGGCGGATGTTCAGTGTTGTGCATGTATAAAATCGCCTCCTCCTCTCCTCCCCTATTGTCGTGTCGTTTATGTCCCTTCATCGTGCGTCTCGTTTCTCTTTTTTTTTCACCTACTTTGTTGTTGGGATGATGCGTGTGTTGCGGACCACACACACACACACAAAGCAAAAGAATGCAATGTGTGCATGTAAAAAAAATTGTTTATGAATGAATGAATGGCTGTCTTTTATCACAAGCCACCTCTGTGTGTCACCCACTGAAGGAGAAAAAAAACGGCGAGAGAGATGCAGAAGAACCCGTCGGCAAGACCAACTCCATCCAACGCGTCGATCATCTGAAATCGCCCGAGAGGGGGAGGGGGAGAGAGGGGGGGAGACTGGTTCTACCCCCCCCCTCCCCCTCCCCCTCTACCCCCCCCCCTTTGGTGGTGTTGTTTTTTATATGTTATGTTTAGTGCTCACTTCTCAATTATACAATTCGTCTGCATCCCCTCCCCCTTCTTCGTCACCTGAAGTGCGCGTGTGTATGCCAATGCCTCAATTCTCTCTCCCTTTTTTTCTGCGTGAGCCGTCAAATACGTGAAAAGGTTCGGGGGAAAAAAAGAGGCATGAAGACGACGAAAGAGGTGGAGGGGAGGGGGATGAGTGATTAGCCCCCCCCCACACTATTACACACATGGACACAGAGAGAGAGACGGCACACCTGCCCTGAATATGCGTGCGCGCGACCGTTTCTATCGTCTGTGTATGTTTTTTTTCTTTCCCCCAGTTTTCTTCCTTTTGTCTGCGTCTTCTCTCCCCTTCCTTCCCTCCCCCCCCCTCCCCCCTTTTTTTCGTACCCAACAGCTTGCACACCACAAAAACTGGGGTGTGGGAGAAGAATGCAGATTCTGCCCAAACGAAAACGTTTGAAATAATTTTTCCCCATTTGAAGCGGCCTTGTCTCTTTGAGTTTGTATGGACGCGTGTGTGTGTTGTGTTTTTTTTTGTACGCCTGTCTCCCCCCCCCCTCTGTGACTCCCCTCCTCCTGCTCTTCTTCTCTCTCGCATGTCTCTTATGTTTTTTTTCTTGCCTTGACCTCGAATATTGGCTTCCACCTATTCCTATGGTTCACAATGTTGTTTGTTGTTGTTGCGGGCTGAAGTAGATCCCCCCCTCTCTCTATTCAGTTTCTTCACGTGTGTGTGTGTGTGTGTGTGCGTGTGTGTTGTGTGGTGTGGTGTGGTGTGGTGTAGTGTGTGTTTGAGGAATTCGTGAGCACTACCCGATGAAACACACACACACATATATTTATATAGCCTTTCTCCAACACCACCACTACCCCACCCTCTACCGTATACAAGTCCATGACAATATAAACAATGTACATACGTATATACTATGTACACATACCTTACATGTACGCTATGGATATCAATCGAAAAAAGAGAGCAGGCGATTGCTGCACAAGTTATTATCTTTCCCTCCTCTTCCCCCCCCCTCCCCCTCTGATTGTTCGTTTTTCTTTTGGGAGGTGTGTGTTACTTTTCCCCCTCAAAGTATTCAAGGCCGCGAAAACAAAAAAAAAGCGAACGCTTCATTCGGCTGGTCTGTGCCCTGCCCCCTCCCCCTAACGCCACTCGCGTTTTTCCCCCTTTTGGGAAGGGAGGGAATTCCCTCTGTCATTGCCCAAGGTTTTTTGTGCGCTTATCTCCCTAGAAAAGTGGTAACAACAGGCGAAAAATCGCTGGGCGGCGGTGGCGTGGGGGGGGGGAGAGACGAATGCACACAGACACACCCCACGTGAAACAACGTCCCCCCCAAAAAAAAAATTTGCGTTTAGTTGACGGTTGGATATCCCATCCCCTCCTGTGCTGTGATCCCCGTTAGTGTTAAAGTCTGCTTACCACCAACTCTTCATTCATTCCTCGCCTCGTTCTCGTTTGGGTGCGCCGCATCCATGATCAGCTCCTCGGCCACCGCCTCACCCCACCCACCCACCCACAACACCACTCGATCCCCACTCCAGAGTTTGCCTGCGCTCCCCATCCTCCTCTCCCCCCCCCCCAAAAAAAAAAAAGAAACACTACTAGTCATGAGAACCGGGAGAGGTGTTGAGGTGAGAGATTACTGACTGCTGATCAACGAGATAATGCCGATTTAGAAATCTGAAAAAGGGACGGGGGGGGCGAAGAAGCTCGAGAAGACCGAGGAGGTGGGAACCCCCTCCCCCAACCGACACCCCGCGTCGTTGTCATCATCATCTCGCTTCGCGCTCCTAACGTACGACTTCAACCGCAAAGATGCAGCTTGCGGATATTAAACACCTCTCACACGTGTTTAATAGGATCACTGGAAGAGAGGGGGAGGAAGCAACTGGGCCCATGCCGGTCAAACCGCTCGTGATGCTGCTGCCCGACCGGAGAGTCTCTATGCTGAGGGAAAGGGATGGAAGAGAGGCAGGGTTTGAACCACTCAGCCCCCACCCCACTCGTTTCTCTTCACCCTGCTGCTATATCGCCCTTGAAATTCGCTGGACCAGTAAAAGACACGAGCACATGATTAGCTGGTTACTCTCTCGCTTGTGTACTACTTGATGTGCCAGTTATTTTGTTTTGTTTTGTTGGGTGAAGAGGGGAGAGGGGGAGGAATAAAGAACCGCAGGGAAGCCCGACTTTCGGTGTTTCCATCATGGAAGAGAAGCTGTATGTTGGTAGTCTTTTTTTTTGCTGCTCGTTTTCTATTGCTCTCTTCCCGCCCCCCTCCTCTGCCTTTGAGAAAGGGAAGGAAAAAAACGATAACTCCATGAGAAATCAAGAAGACACACCCACACACGGGGGGGAGAAAAGTCGGATGAACGGACACCAAGATGTACGGACTGACTCGTGGCCTTGTCGCAACTCTCTCTCTCTCTTTCTCCATTTCTTGCTCATCCACCCTCTTCTCTTCTGCACGCGTGCGCTGGCGAGGGAAACACGAAACGTTCGCCCACGATTGCACACATATACACATATATATACATACACTCATATATACATATATATACACACATATATATATATAGCTCAAGGGAAAACAAAGAAAAATAAGCAAACGGGATTCAGTGCTGTTTCTTCTCCCTCCCTCTCTCTCTCTCTTTCGCCTTTCCTTTGTTCATTTTTTCTTTTTTTTTCACTGTGTCTTTCCCTCTCTGTGTGTGTGTGTGTGTGTAAGTGTGTGTGTGTGTGCGTGTATGTTTGTCTTACCATTTTAATTTTTCATCACTGTGGTGGTCGTGGTCTCGACACACACACACAGCCGACAAATTGCAACACACCAACACAAAGTCGACAAAAAAAAAGAGGGAGAAGCCAAAGAAAGCATAAAACTCACAAGGGCGTACGTTGCCTTGATACTCATAAATATTTTTGCTTTAACACACATATATATATATATATCCCTCCTTCGCCCCACGCCCCCCCCCCCTTTCGCCCCGCTCATCTAGTGCTCTTTTCTGTGCTCACTAATTTTGTTTTTGTCTGCCTTCATCCCTTTTTTTTCTTGCTTCATCCATCTCTGTCATTTAGTAAACTTTTTTTGTACGTTGTGGTTTCTTTTTGAACTACAGATGATGATGCAAACCATGGACCGATACACGAGTAAGTCGTATGCCACAGTCGCAGCGGGCGGTAGTGACGATGCGGCCTGTGTATCGGCTCGCGACGATGTGCAAAACACTACGGCCGCAAGCTCAGACTGGAGTGTGAGGCCATCAGATGACACCACTGCTGAATTGGCCTCTGTGCAGACAAACAGTTTATCACGCCTCAACCCCGCAGCTGCACCGTTCAGCTTTACAGGTGTCAGCGCGGCTGCCGCTGCAGCGGCGGCATCCAGCGGTGATATGAGCGGAGCCACCGGCATCGCATCGGTTCACCACCACGCTGGAATAACTGCTGGTGCCGGCATCGACAGCGAAGTGACTGGATTGGCTGGAGGTGCCCGTGGGATGGGCACTATGCTGAACAGCAAAACTGCGGGCGGTGGTATCGACATTAACAGTCCGAACTCGTACGGCATGATTCAATCCCCGGGCATGATGGGAATGATGCCATACATGATGGCCGGCGCTGGCGGTGGCGCTGGCGGCCACGGCGTCATGGGAGGTGGCCGCACGGGGTCGGGTGGCCTGAGCAACTTCCTTCCTCCTCCGAGCGAAGACACGGATCAGCAGGAGCTGGTGCGGCTGCAACAAACAAACTACCGCGTCAAGATGCTCCCGCCACCGTTGACATACGAGGTACACCGAAAGATTTGGTCTCGGAACGAATATGGCGACGAGGACGACAACGACGAGGGTGACATGCACGGCCACGGCAGTGCGGGCGGTAACGCAGATCAGGAGCACGAGAGTAACGGCGGAGGCGGCATGGCCAACGAGGACCCCGTCGATAAGGAGCAGCGTCTGGAGGCGTACAAGCAAATCATGTTTCGCTGGTACAGCCATATCCACGTCCTGGAGGGGAAGTCGGAGGTGGCGAAGCGACTTGTGCGCGTGCGGCGGGCCTGCCCGAGCATTGACGAGGTGATTTATAGTCTTACACACCCGCAGCAGCCAGGTGCTACCATGGACTCGGAGGCGGCTGGCGATGATGAGTCCACCCTGATAACTGTCCCGCCCCCGCCGGTGGCCGCAGCTGCCGCCGCGCGCCGCGGTTCAGATGGGATTCCGGACACGGAGGAGATACTCGCCACGTGGTCTGCCCGCTGCTGGAACTGGTGGCAGGAGACCGTGAAGCGCAAACCGCGGCGTGCCCGCAAGCAGGGTGAGATGCCGGTCACAGGTGGGAACGGCACTCTTTGCGCGAACATGCCGACGTCGGCATCGGCATCGGCGCTGGTCGCCTTGAACAATGGCGGTGCGCTTCCGCACAGTCTCTCCTCGCGCAACATGGACACCGGAGACTCCGCCATGCCACCCCCGCCACCGCACTTGACTGGCGGCGGCAGTGGTGGCCCCTACACGCACCTCAGCTCTTACACGAGCCAAGACGGCCCCGGCACGACTGCCGGCATGCCTGTGGCTCAGTCCTACAAGTCCTTCACAGACCTTTCTGAGGAGGGGTTGGACGGAACAACTGCCGCCTCGGGGGGGTCCTTTGGCCCCTATTCACCTCACCACACCGGCACTGGCGGCTTCGCACCTTCGCAGCACCAGCAAGCGCATCCGGCCCTCGCCCACGATGCCGCCCCGGAGACGTCAATGTTCGCCATGAATGGCCCCCGTGCCGCGACCCTGCGTGGAAATTCTGAAGACTTCTTAGAGAATGATCACCTCACCCTTGCCTTCACCACGGAGCTTCTCAAGTCGCTAGAAGAATAGCAGCAACAAAAAAATTTGAAAGAAGTGCCTCAGATAACCAACAAAAAAGATTTTTTTTAAGGGGAAGGGCAGGGGGGAGGGGAGGGGAGGGGAGGGAAACGAAGGACATGGCCTGGTGAGCGGTGCTTCTCTGAATGGATAGGGGAATGAGTCCCCAATGCTAGATGTCAAACAGAATCACAAACTTGTTTGCCGCTATTGCCCTTGGTCTTAATGATGTTATCATGTTTTCCTTCCAAATTACGAACGCGAAGAAAGCGTGCTTCTTTTTGCCTGTGTGTGTGTGTGTGTGTGTGTGTCACGGCTCACCGAAAACACTCTCTCGGCCTCTAAACCTTTTTTTTCCTCTTCCCTTCTCTTTTTTCTTTTTATTGCTGTTTCTCTTCGGCTCTTTCTTTCTCTCGCTACTACTACCACCCCCACCCCTCCCTTCCCCCCCCCCCCCCGCTTTCGTTCCATTCTTTTTTCTCTCTCTGATACTTGAAGGAAAAAAGGAAAAATATCTTTATATATAGACGTGGAAGTGCAAAGCTTCCCCTTTCCCCTCATATATGCCCCACCCACGCACCGACTCTCCCCCTCTCCACCCCTTTCCTGCATCTATCCATCCATTCATCTCTACCATTCCATACGCGTATATCAAGACCTCAGAACTTTCCAGTTTTTTTTCCTGTGTGTGTATGTCTGTGTTTGGGGGTGGGGGGGGGACTGGGAGTGGATGGGGAGGAGGAGCGGAGATGTACGGATTATGCTGACCGCGTTTCAAATGACTGACAGTGAAAGGGGGTCTCCCTTTGATTTATATATATATATATTCATTTCTTCATATATATATTCATTTATATATATATATATATTGTTTATGTTTGCAATAACACCTGAAAGAAATTACACTCATATCAGACCCCTTCGCTGCTTTTTTTTTGTGATTGTGATTGTGTGTGTGTGTGTGTGTGTGTGAAAGAGGGGGGTGGAGGGAGGTGGTGGTGATGAAATGCGCTCTTTCTCTGGTGGTGGTGTAAATTTGTGTCGTTTCTCGTTCGTCTTCCTGCTTGCTCGCCAACCATCCCTCGGGTGCCGTCTGGGGAGGGGAGGCGGAGAGAAAAATATTCACACCTGCTGCCCTCCCCCTCCCCCTCCCCCCCCCCCCC
Organism: Porcisia hertigi; assembly: GCF_017918235.1. Taxonomy (NCBI): domain Eukaryota; phylum Euglenozoa; class Kinetoplastea; order Trypanosomatida; family Trypanosomatidae; genus Porcisia; species Porcisia hertigi. The sequence goes on from NC_090574.1 coordinate 307,128, forward strand.
AACGCGCGCGCGCAAACCCACCCTCTCTTCTATCCTTCTCTGCTCTTCCCCGATTGATTGACTCTGTGTATGTGTGCCTGAAAGAAGAGGGAAGGAGGATGGAGAGATGAGGCATCTTCTTGCGCTTTCTTCTGTTGTATCAAGTGCTGTTGTTTGTCGTCTCCCATTCTTTTCTTGTAGTTGTCGCTGGGGTTGTTGTGTGTGTTCTCTCTCGAATATCCCGAGGGAATCGGGTCATTGGTAAAGAAGTTTTTTAATTCACGCAACACAACACACATATACATACGCACACGTATATATATATATATATTTGTGGGCTAGTACACTCACACGACGTGAGTGCAATGAGGGGGAGGGAAAGAGAGAGAGACCCCCCTTAGAGAAAAGGTGGCGGTTACGAGAAGAAAGGGGGGCGTGCGAACTCGTTATACCTCCTCCCCCCCCCTCCCCTCCCCACACACGCACACACGCCTCTCCTGGGCTCCTGCACTACTGTGACCCGCTTCTGGAATGAACGTCATCTGCTGGTGAATAATGAATCGTGTAACCCCCTACCCACCCACCCGTCACCCTACGACACGCACACACAATGAATCCAACACGGTTCTTGCAATCCCCCCCTCCCCTCTTACTCGATGGGTGAAATCATCCGCTGGCCTCACTAATATTCTCGATACACACGCACACACACACACATATCCCCAAACTCTCTCTGAAGTGTGTTTGTTTGTGAAGGTGTGGACCTACAGCCCGTACATCGCACCCGCCTTCCTCCACCACCACCACCACCACCACCGCCTGCAGCCAACCCTCCACCATATCAGATTGAAAACGCAACGAAAAAATACGTGCACACACACACAAACCGAAAAAAGGAAATCAGAAGAAATCCACTTTCAGTGTTCGAAGGTGTGGAAGGGGGAGTGGGGTTACAAGTCCTGTGCTCCCCTTTCCTCCCCCCCCCCTCTCTCCCTGTGCGCGCGCATCCATAGCGCGTGAGTTCCAATACTCACTCATCCGGTTTGGTGTCAACGTCATTGGCGGATCTCCCTTCGTGAAGACAAGAGATTAAAAGGTTTACATTTTTCACGCAGAAGTGTGAAGCGGGAAAAGAAAAGGGGGAGGGGAAGGGGAGGGAAGGCCACCACCGCCAAGACCAACTCGCGTTCCTTTGAAGGAGGACTAGTCTACAAGCTTCAAAAGAAAAAAAAGCAATAAGGCTATCGTTAGGCCTTCACACTATTTCTACAGGCAGGCAGAGAAGTACAAATTTTTAAAAAGTGAGGAGACAATCATCGTCAGATTCTCTGCTGCACCTCCTCCCTCCCTGTTGTTCTTGGTGCTGTTGTTTATTTTGTTTTGCGTCTGTGAAGCGTACTTTCCTCAAGCGAAGCGCACGCTGCATACTTGTGTGTGTGTGTACGTGTACGTGTACGTGTGCGCATGTGAAAAGCTAAAGACAGACACACACACGATTTCCTCTTCGCTTTTGCTTCTATGGTCCTCACTATTCTTTTGAATACTATCACATCCTCTCGCCCCCTCCCCCTTTTTTTCTCTTTTTCGGCGCTTATTTTTTTTTCTTTTTGGTGTACATGTGCTGTTGTTGCGTTTCTGCTGACTCTGTCTTTCTTCGGCGTGGTTAGTTTTCTTCTGGCGGCTCCCACACAACCGAATAGACCCATCCTCCCTCCCTCCTCCCTCCCTCCCTCCTCCCTCCCTCCCTCCTCTCTCCTCCCCCCTCCTCCCCCCTCAACGATCTCAAATATTTGTATTGCAGGAGGAGGTCTTTCCCCTTAGTTTTTGCTCCTTCTGTTGGTCATTTGTTTCCCTTGCCTTCTTAGGGCATCCCCGGGGGGAAAGGAAGGGGAGTTCTTCCTCTTCTTCCATTGTCGAACTGTTAGTGTGGGCTCTCCGTACTCGCCTGAACATTTTTTAAATCTTTTGTTTTCGCTCTCTGTGTGTGTGTGTGAAGAGAGGAAAGAGTGAAAGAACCCGCAGGGCAGTGGCGTGTATTTGGGGGGGGGCTGCTTGTTTCCCTGAGCGACTCTCCCCTCCCCCTCATTCTTCTGATTCACCAACACCTGCTTTATTTTTGTTTTTGTTGCGTTCCCTTGGTCTTCCACTCACCTCTACGCATCTTTTCTACCGTCATTGATTCTTTATTTCTCTTTCCCGTAATTGCGCAGCTCCTCCACTCGTCTCCACAGAGCTCCGCCTCGTGGCACCTGGAAGCTGTTCGCTTCGCCCCCCTCCCCTCCTCCCTCCCCCAAAGAGGGAGAGGGGGACGTTTCTCGTGTCAAATATTTCTTTTTGTGGTGGATCACCCCCCTATACTTTGCAAACTATACATCCAAACGCCACCGAAAATCTTTTTTTTATTCCCTGTGTTTTGTTGTTTTAGGTAGAACTCACTGCGCCCCTTTGTGTGTGTGTGCGTGTGTGTGTGTGTGTGTGTGTCTCCCCTTCTACGTCCAGGGCGCACTGTCGTTTCTTCTTCTGTGGCTGCATCTCTTCAGCTGTTAGATTAACGAAACGAGAACGAAAGCGAGGAGGAAGATAGCAAACGGTCGTGTAGAGGAATCGGTGCTCTGAAGGGAGAGGGGGGTAACAGCTCGACGCGCAGCGCAAGCAGTGATGTCCTCCTTCCCTCGTGATGACAACAGTACCGGCACCATACAGCCCTCCCCCCCACAGCAGCAGCAGCAGAGGCCGCCGGCAGCGCACATGTGCAACCTCCCGACGACGAGTCCTGGGAACGTGGCAAGCTCTCCCGACTCGCAGTTCGTCATGACATCCATGCAACAGGAACAGCAGCTCCACAGGGTGGTCGCTCCCTCCCTGTCGCTGCTGAACAACCCAAAGACAATGCAGACGAATGGAGGCATCACTCCAACCAACGCCTTTGGTGCACCTGGTGTCGTCCTGTCGGCACCGATTTCCTTGTCGCCGGTGCACTGTCGACACAGTGCGCTAAACAGCAGCAGCACCAGCAGCTCCCTTTCTATTGCCCATCAACTGCAGTCCGTCTCTACGGACACGACGGCGACCATCATGTCTTTCACCACGTACCCCCCTCAGATACATGGCGCGTCACCTCAAGGGGCTCCTCATTCCGTGTATCCGCACTCGCTGGTTAACCACACTGTTGGCAGAACCCTTACACCTCCCCAGCACCAGCACCAGCACGCGCGCTCTCTCGGAGCTAGCAGTGTGGCACCAGAGAGTCTGGTGTCCCTAACTGCCGCTCCGCTGGCGCTTCCCTCACTGGGTGCACCCACGACGCCGACCAAGGCGACAACGACGATCCTCAGTACGTTGGTGGACCTTGACCTACGGCGGGCACATGAACGGCCATTCCGCTTCAAAATGCTACCGCCCCCGCCGCCGTTTGAGCGCTTCGTTGTGTTTTGGGAGACAAACGCCCCCGACCAGACTTCCCCTCGAGACACAACAAGGGGCACAGACCTGAGAGCCAAGAACATCACGTATCCACACGACCAGCAGATGCAACAGCAGGACATCGCACGCGCAAACGACCACAGCATTGGCGGAGCCGGTCCACAAACGGAGCGCGGCAACACTGAGGCGACGCTGCGAGCGTCCCCACGCGCGCTTGCCGAACCCTGCCAGCTCGCCAGCGATTGGGGCTCCTTAAGTGGTGCCGATGAGGGCGACGTGGCCTCCGGCAACGCCGTGCAGAACAATACAGCCGCACCAATCCGTGAGCTTGACAAAGGCCGTATCATCGACGAGCTGCGCCACAGCACACCTGATCGCCTAGCCATGCTCTCCCAGTATCAGCACATCCTCGAGCGATGGTGGTTGTGCATGGTAACGCTCGAGAATAAGCCGGAAGTACGACAGCAAATTGGAGACGTGCGCCCATGTCCCTCTTTCGCGGATGCACAGAAGGTGGTGGCAGCGGCAGCCCCAATCGCCGCCTCACCACCGGAGAGTGAGTGTGGGACGCCTCCTAGTGATCCAACAGACACCCAGGAGACTGATGTGCTCACCGGAACAGAAGCGTCAGCAGTCTCTCCGACACTGGCGATGACAGCGGATCCCCTCCTAACTGAGGAAGCTGTGCTGCAGACCTGGTCAAGACTCGTGGTCCAGTGGTGGGAGGAGACGAAGCAGCGCCGGCGTCCTCGGTGTAGTTGTCCGAGGGCACCGCACTTGGAAACGCTGCCGCTTCGAACGAACGGTGATGATGTGGACGGCCGCAGAGCCGGTATCGAAACGCAAGACGCCGCGTCGCTGGCAAGTGTGAACTCCTACGAACTGCCGAGCAATGAAGAGGCGCACCTCAGTGGATCGCCGCTGTCGTGTGACCACGACACTCTCCTGCACTTCGACTTCACGTGCCATTCTGCGCTCAGCAGCCCGACTGACAGTTTGCAGGTGTGAAGCGAGGGCAGGCAAAGAAAGACTAGACGGTGTTGGGTCTCTGTCTTTTGGGGGGGGGGGGGGGGGGGGGCATCTCTCTCCATGAAAAACACAGGCCTGTGAATATCTGCCGCCCAGCTACTCTGAGGGGGAACCACAGGTGAACCTTTGCCATAGGCCCATGTCCTTCTTCCTTCCCCCTTTTTGCGTGTGCTTAGGTATGCTATTGATTTGCATGGGCAACAAACAAAAACGATATCTGTGGCTGCTCCAGGAGCAGCCACGCCACCACAGCGAACACCCTCATGTGTAGCGGCTGAGCAGGTCAGGGATGTCCCCATTCAACCATACAGGGTCCCGCCACAACTGCGCCCGTAGTGCGTCGTTTGAGAAAACCCTAGTGTTCAGTTTTTTTTTTGAGAGCTAGACCACTCTGTGGACAACTGCAACCGTACCCGCCGTCACCCACCACTGCCATCCACAGAATTTTTGTTCCCCCCTTTCGTCTTTCCCTTGTGCCACCGAAAGTCCTTCAGCTTGGCGGGATGCCGCAGCGGGGCTTTCCCTCCCCACTGGCGTCTGGCGGCGGCCACCCGTTGGGGGGTAGGCCAGCGCACGAGCCCCCCACCACTACCCATCTTTATCAAAAAGAAAAACGAAACAGGAACCGTCCCAAATAAAGAAGAAAAGAACACCTCCACTAAGCGCATACGCCACTGGTGATTTCTTTTGTCGTCACCCAGCTCCCTCAGACAACGAGTCAAGTAGCGCTCACCCGAACAGGGCCTCTGTTTTTTTTAGGTCATACCAACACACCGGCAGGTCGCTGCCTGGGGTCAGACACCACGCCGGGAAGACCCCATTTCATCAGGGGGGAAGAAGGCATTGGGTCTTTCACAAGGAGCATATCGAATTCAAGTTTTTGGGGGAGGTGAACATGCCACCACCCAATATATATATATATATATATTCAGGTGGTACAGCAAAACCTCTTCTCCCGTTGAGCTGTTCAAAACCGCTGCATCGTGAAGATTAGACAGGTGAAAAAGGAATAGTTGTCACCAATTTCCCCACCACCACCACCACCAGCTACATGAGAAATTGCTTTTCTGTGTGTGTGTGTCTGACGGGCGTAAGCCTTTCTCCACTCCCTGGCTGCTTTTACTTCCCGCTCCTTTGACGAGTGCTCAAAAACACGGGAGACACGAGCTCTGCAACCTGAAGCCAAGTGTTGGGGGGAGGGGGGGTGCTGGCTACGATGTCGCACTTGGACTCAACGAACTCCCTGGCATGTGTGCGTGCCCCCGCGTAGCCGACCTTACCCCCCTCCAGACCCCTCCTGGGGACAAATATCGGCATTGCTGCTATGGAATGGGTTGCCCAAAGCTTTTTGGACACGCCATACCCCTGGGATCGCTCAGCGCGAGTGGGGGGGGGGGTTGCGCCCTCGGGGGGTCCCTTAAGGCCGCGCGAACCCTCCGGACGGGCGCAACCTCATGGCGGCGCGTGTGATGAAAACGGGTGGTGGTATGAGCTTATGTTTTTCTTTTTCCAGCAGCCCTGTTGGTGTGTTGAGGCGTTTCGCACCGCGCTAGGGATCGGCTGTAGAGGGGGGGGGAGGCGCCAGTGGGCGGCGGCCGGGTTGCCTGGCGATGGGTTTATGCCGGGCATGGGGGCCGTGGCCCTGGCGGGGGGGCCGCGGAAGCCCGGGACCGCGGAGACGCCGCACACTGAGCCCACAAAGCGCTAGTGATGATGTCGTTCCGATGTGGTATAGTGGATAGAACAAGCGGCTCTCACCCGCTAGACCCGGGTTCGATCCCCGGCATCGGAATTTTCGCTCGAGCAGTATCTGCTCACCAAAACGCGGATGGATATGAAAAAGCTTCCCGGCCGGGAATTGAACCCGGGTCACCCGCGTGACAGGCGGGTATACTAACCACTATACTACCGAGAACTGTTAACCGGTCGGATGCTTTCACTAAATCAAAAATTGGTGGTGGTGGGGAGTTCGTCGGCTGTGGGGGCGGGTGTGGTTGGTCTAAGGGGGGGCTTGGTCCATCCTGGGTTGCGCGGGGGGTGCGGTGCACAAGCGAGAAGTCCAGTCTTTTCCTGGCGCTCATTTCGCACACGGTTTCTTTCTACACACTTCGTTTCCGTTTCATTCTAGTTTTCTCCCCCCGCTCCGCGCACCTGAGGCGAATGAAAACAGAAGAACAAGCGCAGGTGAGGCGCAGTACGCTGCAGGGGGGGGGGTCTTGGCCGTCGTCGCATATATGCGCGTATATACTTATGCGCATGGATTTTTGCGTGAGCAATTAGGGTATGCGGTATGGGGGCACACAAGCATGAGTAGCTTCGTGTTCTCCCCTTTCCACCGCTGTCCCGGACACCCGCGACCCGCGGCTACCCGGGCGTGGATTGGAGGAGGGTATGGTGAATAGGGGTGCGGGGCACATAGGCAAGAGGCCTGTGGCACCAACTGAAAAAAAAAAGAGACCTTAAAAATGTGTGTAGCTCTCGAGAATGTTATTGCGCGTCCGGGCGCGGGAAGGGGAGAGAGGCGAGGCGAGGCGATGGAATGCCACTGAGAAACGCAACCCCAGGCAGAAAAAACGAAAGCATAAGAAAAGGAAAAACAGGGCTTTGACAAAACCGCTCCCCTCCCAACACGCACACACATCCAGAGGCTCACGGTTTCGTCGCCACCTTCTTGTCGTCGGGCTAGTCGAGCGATGCACGCACAGCACCCGATAGAACATGGTAGAAGAACGCGAAGCCGACGCTCATGAAGAGGTGGCCAAGACCAGCGGTCCATGAGATGATGCGGATCCCCCCATCAGCGCCGGTATCCTCTCCGAACTCTTTCGCGAGCTGCGAAGCATATATTTTACACGGCGAGCTTAACCCTGCACTGCTACGGATCACCGGCCATTCTTCCTAACTGAGCAGGGGCGCACCGTCGTTGATGAGAAAAAGCATTTAGAAGAGTAAAAACTTTTGTTCTTCAGAAAGGACATAAAATTTGATTTAATCATCATAAAGCACTCATTTGGGCTAGGCATGCAATTGTGTCCAAAGCAGAAGGGACACCGAAAGGACACCGGGTGTCCTCACACGTGTGGGTTGATAAGATCATTAATTTTTGAAGTTTTTTATCAATGACTGAACTTACCGTCCGGGTATGTATCTTCTCGAGGAACTTTTGATGGAAGATGGTGGAAATTTTCAGCGCGGAACGCCAGCGCGAGTAAGAAAAAAAAAGCAAAGATCCTTTCTCGTTGTGCAGGACCTAGTCTTACAGAGCGTATAAAATCAAAAAGGGGACTCGGAAAATTACCGAAACTGAAGCTTTCAGGCTAACATGGCCCACAGCAGCGGCTACAAAGATCTTTTCCTATGGCAAAGGTGTTCCAAGAAGAGCGACAGCATAAAAAGTAATGGAAAAACACAACGAAACCGCTTAAACGTGACGGGGCAATAATCATGGAACCGAAACCTTTTCCTTTACTTTGTGGTCCCCAAATAAACGTATGGGTGTGGTCCCTCGCGCGGCATTTGTTTCATCATATGCACGGCATGGCTTAATAAACACAACGCGGTGCGACCAACTAAGCGACGAATGCTTTTCTCACCTTTCCAAGGATATAGCTGGTATCTGTGTCCTTCGCCCCGCGCAATATCACCACTTTTGTGTGCCCAGAACAAAACACTACAAACTCAAAAGCAGACATCCTGTTACACATGAAGTCCTTCTCTTAGGGGGGAGATGGAAAGGTAATAATCAGTGAATGTGTTCCTACGTCTCCAATCTCATAAGATCCGTTTGCGGTAGAAATAAAACAAAAGAGGGTGCACGGAGGCCTTTCCCCGGCCAAAACGACCATATGACAAGCACGCCGTTATCCCTTACACATGTGCGCCTGCAAGCGGGTTTGGGGTAATGTTTCTTTCCCGTGGAGGTCACTGGCGTCCCCCTTGGCCTGGGTGGAGTCAAAAAGACCCTGTGGCGGCCACAGGCGTCGCGCACACACCAACCGACAAGCCAAAAAACGTCGGGGGTAGGGGTGTTCTTCCAGGGAATACACCCCATCGTGGTGGAAATAAATTAGCATCACGGCTTTTGATAAATCTGTTTCCTCGAGTGTGCCGTTTGTTTTTGCAATTATCATAGGTTACTTCCTGTTTTTTAATATATCTTTGCAGACCATGAAATATTATTGTACTCCCCCCGCTTTTAGACCACCGGGAACGATAGCCAGAGCTGCATCTATAAATAGCGTCAGTTGTTTCGAGTACAGGAAGGGCCCCAAACCATCGCCCTTGAGCAAATCTGGCGTTATTGCGAAGCGTCTCCGACATTCAGTAAGAACAGGACACACCAGCATGCGACTGAAAGACTCATCAAAGCCCCGCAGCAGGCTCGAGAGTCGCGCTTGCCACTCCAGAAGAAAGAAGAGAACGGCGCACAGAATGTGATACCCTTGGTCCGTGCACCCATTGGGATCGAGGGCACACCGCGTCACGTGGTTTCCCCTGCCCTTTTTTCAGAGGGAAAGGAGTCGCCACAGAATGGACAGCTACAAAACCCCGTCTGTCACCGGAGGTCGATCCTTTTGAAGGGCTCGGCAATGCTTCTGAAGATTCTGGAGTGAACTACGCATTGCGTCACAGTAGGGACACCTCCCTTTGATGCGCCCCACACCACCTCGAGGAGCCGAAGGCAAGGTAGTATTCTCGGGGCCTTGAGGTACCACCTTGTAGCGCGCACTTCTGCTCATCCGGAATGTTACACCAGCGACAGCGGTTGACGCAGCCCCGCACGCTCCAAAGGGGAGGCGCTGCCGAAGCTGTGGTGTTTTCGCCGAAGCGTATCCTCCGATAGTTCCACCGGGCCATATGGCAAGTCAAGGTTACCCCCCGTTGGTCAAGTCATGCGGAGACATTGCAGCGAATCGCGGGCCGCGCACAAACGGTATGGCGATGTGCGTGTGTACTCACGCAGTTGGCGATACGGCCTCGCAATGAGCACTCTGGTAAGAAAGGGGCGAAGATCTATGAGCGACACCGGGGGGTTCACATATGGGGGGGTATAATTGCGATCCACAGCTTTCGACTTAGCCACATGGTCGGCGGCCCCATTGCAACGTACGCCGGCATGTGCGTAGACAAACTGGAGGCGCACGGTCCAACCCCGCTTTGCCAAATGCGTAGGAGCCCCGCGCCGGATGGAGGGTGAGAGCCCTTCTCCCTCTAGCGACGAACTAAAAAATCTGTCCATCTCACACTGGCTGATCGGCGAGAAAGGGAAGTTCAGAGGTGGCGGCGGCCGGGGCTCGGGGGCCTCCTGGCCCAGCCTCGCTCTTCGAATTTGAGGGATTCGTAGAGCAGCAGCCTTCTCCTGCAGTACTTTGATGTGCAGGGGCATTGCATTCGACCCAAACAGCACTGATTCCCCATCTGTGGTGCAGAGGGGGGGACCAGTGACAAGCTGGTGAAGGCGAGCGCACTGGCTAATCAGCTTGTGTTTGGCCGTGTCTTGCATAGTCTCCCATGCAGCTGCGGAACCGTAGATGAGTTTGAAATCGCCGTCGCCCGAGACAAGCTGCCTCATGTGCTGCGGTGAGGGCCTCAATCTGTGATCCGCCAAGCAAGTTAGCTGCCCCCCTCCCTCATACGCGTTTGCTTTTGAATAGCGTTTGCGTTGTTGTTGAAGTTGGCGCGCGTGTCGAGTTGCAGGCCGAGAAGCCGAGGGCTCATTTTTGTCGCCGAGTAGTGAGATTGGAACCGCATGCGCTTCCATGCAAAAGTGATCGAGACACTCTGTCTTCGTCGGTGTGACTCGGTAGTGTGCAGAGAAGTGCCTCACATTTCCGCTGGCCCACTTTCATGCCATTGGCCTGAGGACCATACGGGACCACATCCACAAGAGTTTTGTTGCCGATCCCAACCCCCTCGTCTCGCGCCCGACGCTGGTTCGAGATGGCCAGGTCATCCGCGCACATGTCGAATTGTACATCCGAATGTTTGCCCACCAACAATTCCAGAGGAGGAGTGGTGTACATGGAGAACCGTTGCGGTCCGAGGACGGTGCCCTTGGGGACACGCCAGCCTTGAGACCGTACTGCGGACTTGAACGATTGTCCAACTTCACTCGAGCATCGCGATGCATGAGGAGGTTTCCGAGCCAGTGTTTCAGGAGGTGCGCTGGGAGTCGCATCAGCAGTTTTACAAGAGTACAGTGCTCTACTGTGGCAAACGCTTTGCTGAAGTCCACGAGAATAATCAGCGTCCTCCGCGCTCGGTAGTGTCGCTGCGGGCGACCCTCGCCAGAGCGTTTGGGGGCACATCGTTACGACGTCGTACTCATCACGAGTGGCTTCAACCAAGTCGGTGATGTGCGCGATTTTTCATTGCAGTGGTGAAGTCGCATCTGTGGGCGTACGCTGGCCCGGGTGAGGGCGCCCAGACATGGAGTAGCCGCGCCAAAACCATGCGCTCCATGAGCTTGGAGACGCAAGAAGTGAGACCAAGCGGCTTGTATGACTCCAGTTGCTCTGATGGCTTCCCCCGTTTCTGCAGTGGGGTAACGCATGCTTCCGCCACTCCTGGGGGACATTATGGGATGAGCCAAATCCAATTGAGGAGGGACCAGGAGATGTGCCCGAGCCACTTTCGGGAGGTGGTGCAGCATCTCACTGTAGATGCCATCTGGCCCCGCAGCGCGACCATCACGATGTCGTACCAGTGCTGGGGTCATCTCTTCAGCCAAAAGCGGGCTGTCGATACCCTTTCCCCGTCCTGTTTTTATCCAGTTTTGTATAGGACTGTAACTCCAGGCAAATGCGGGGGGGAGGGGGGGGAAGAGGAAGCATATTTTTCGAGTGCCGGATATCGATCGAACGGGTATTTTCACGGACGCTAGCGCAGCTTCAAGTGGCGCACCGCGTCTTTTAAAGAGCGGGAAATAGAAAACAAGCACCCGCTTATGAGAGCTGGCGTGGCCCGCGCCCGGGCTACTTTTTATAGAAATTTGTTGGCGGCAGCAATGTCGAGGAGACGTTGATATTTGGTCAATCCGGTATCATTTTAAGTGTATTGATTCCGAACTGATGGATACAAACTGGTTTGTCAGGTGGGGATCGGTGGTTGAGCGAAAATACCGTAGCCAGGCTTAACGGAAAACCAAACAGGAAGCGCATAAACAGGGTGACCGGGTTCGACGGCTTGTCCCTAGCCATGCGGGGGGGGGGGAGAAGCATTATGCATCAGTGGCTTTATGACGAACTCGACCGACCCACTCCGGAGCAACCACAGCGCAGCCATGTCAACACGTGGGGGCGCTCCCCCCACCACAAATATGAGCCAAACTCGGAAATCCGGCGTCAAAAGTTTTCTCTTAGAAGCGCCTCCACCTCGCCCCGCGGACGCGCCAGAAGAAGAGAAGGGGTGGGGATGAATTTGTAGGGCCGTTTGTGTGGCCCCCTCTGCGCCATGTTCCACGCGACGGGCCAGCAGGAAGGCCCTCTCTGCCCAAGGCGCCGCCCCGCTCGGAAGCTTTTCTGGCTGGTGCAGAACCCCTTTCTTTCCCAACGGCCCCGGTTGCACCAACCCAGTGCCAGCCCGCGCGGCCACGCAACATCATCCCCATAACCGCGAATATTATTCCATTCAGGTTTTTGTTTTTTACTACATTTTCTCGAAGGGGGCAGCCGTTTCCGAGCTCAACATCATTTGATGGGAATAGTAGTGGCGTGGTGAAATTAGGCTTCATATTTATTACCTGCCTTTTTTGGGGGTCTATGTTTCTGCAAAGAATGTCTTTTTCACCCAGAGAGTGTTTTTTCCTCACGCATACTATGCCTACCTGGTCCACGGCCTTTGTGTTTATCTTTGACGGGGTCAGCTAGTAATGTTCTTAGGGATTTGTTATGGGAATGGGAATGCCCGCATAAGTTGTGCAGGTTGCCCCGTGCTGTTTCTTTAAAAAGCCTAGTGCATTCACTAAATGTCGCAGCATTTTCTTCTTTCAATGGAGGCCCTTTCGAATACCCAACACGTTTTGCATTCGGATTCATCGAGGGGCCAGGAAAGAAGAATATTTGTTAAGACAGATGGTTTTGAATTCGGCTCGGGCGTGCGGCGCTTTCGGGCCCGCCCCGGGGCGTAGCCGGGCATTGGAAAGCCGGGTAAAGACATCAGCAGCCTCCGGGGGGAAGCCAGCCACAATCCACGCCATCGCGTTTTGTTTTCCATCATTGGTGTATTCCGGGACTCCGCAGAAGTGTTTCCGTTTGGGGGTCTTTAACTGGGGCTCCCATGGCGCTGCTGCTTTCCCTTTTTTTGCTCCTGTGCTTCTGGCTGGCTCCATGCGCCAGCTTGATTAGCCCCCTCCTGGCCGGGTGCGCGTGGGTTCGTTCCCGGGTCCTTGCGGTTTCCCGGGCTGCCCGGGGGGGGGGGTTGCGCCCTCGGGGGGTCCCTTAAGGCCGCGCGAACCCTCCGGACGGGCGCAACCTCATGGCGGCGCGTGTGATGAAAACGGGTGGTGGTATGAGCTTATGTTTTTCTTTTTCCAGCAGCCCTGTTGGTGTGTTGAGGCGTTTCGCACCGCGCTAGGGATCGGCTGTAGAGGGGGGGGGAGGCGCCAGTGGGCGGCGGCCGGGTTGCCTGGCGATGGGTTTATGCCGGGCATGGGGGCCGTGGCCCTGGCGGGGAGGGCGGGGGGGCCGCGGAAGCCCGGGGCCGCGGAGACGCCGCACACTGAGCCCCCAAAGCGCTAGTGATGATGTCGTTCCGATGTGGTATAGTGGATAGAACAAGCGGCTCTCACCCGCTAGACCCGGGTTCGATCCCCGGCATCGGAATTTTCGCTCGAGCAGTATCTGCTCACCAAAACGCGGATGGATATGAAAAAGCTTCCCGGCCGGGAATTGAACCCGGGTCACCCGCGTGACAGGCGGGTATACTAACCACTATACTACCGAGAACTGTTAACCGGTCGGATGCTTTCACTAAATCAAAAATTGGTGGTGGTGGGGAGTTCGTCGGCTGTGGGGGCGGGTGTGGTTGGTCTAAGGGGGGGCTTGGTCCATCCTGGGTTGCGCGGGGGGGGGGGGTGCGGTGCACAAGCGAGAAGTCCAGTCTTTTCCTGGCGCTCATTTCGCACACGGTTTCTTTCTACACACTTCGTTTCCGTTTCATTCTAGTTTTCTCCCCCCGCCCCGCGCACCTGAGGCGAATGAAAACAGAAGAACAACCGCAGGTGAGGCGCAGTACGCTGCAGGGGGGGTGGGGGTCTTGGCCGTCGTCGCATATATGCGCGTATATACTTATGCGCATGGATTTTTGCGTGAGCAATTAGGGTATGCGGTATGGGGGCACACAAGCATGAGTAGCTTCGTGTTCTCCCCTTTCCACCGCTGTCCCGGACACCCGCGACCCGCGGCTACCCGGGCGTGGATTGGAGGAGGGTATGGTGAATAGGGGTGCGGGGCACATAGGCAAGAGGCCTGTGGCACCAACTGAAAAAAAAAAAGAGACCTTAAAAATGTGTGTAGCTCTCGAGAATGTTATTGCGCGTCCGGGCGCGGGAAGGGGAGAGAGGCGAGGCGAGGCGATGGAATGCCACTGAGAAACGCAACCCCAGGCAGAAAAAACGAAAGCATAAGAAAAGGAAAAACAGGGCTTTGACAAAACCGCCCCCCTCCCAACACGCACACACATCCAGAGGCTCACGGTTTCGTCGCCACCTTCTTGTCGTCGGGCTAGTCGAGCGATGCACGCACAGCACCCGATAGAACATGGTAGAAGAACGCGAAGCCGACGCTCATGAAGAGGTGGCCAAGACCAGCGGTCCATGAGATGATGCGGATCCCCCCATCAGCGCCCAGTACGGTCAAGGTGCCGTGAACCATCATCATCATGAGTGTGATGCCGAGACCGATATTGTACGTAATGTAGAACTTGTTGTAGTTTTTTTGCTGCGTAAGGGAAAAGCTCTTCTCCAACAGCAGGACACACAAGAAAAAAAAGCTGCCCAGGGAGAAGCAGTGGGCGTGCAGAACACGCAGCTGGGAAGTGTCGTCACTCACGCGGTGGTGTCGTGTGAGTTCGCGCCAGTACAAACCGGAGGCTAAGCCAAAGATGGTGTAGCCCATACTGGCACAGACAAGCTTCTCCATGTTGAACGACTGAAAAACAAAAGCCTCAGTGGATGTGAGAAAACGTGATTGCGCGATCTGTTTATGACTTGCCCACGAGTAACCAGAAGTGGGCCGGAGGCGTGTGGCGCGATTTTTGGAGCAACAGCAGGCGCCCAGGCTGGAGGAGAAGGAGAGGGGGGGGGAGAAGAAGTTGCGTGGAGATGCTCAATGGATCGGCAAATGCCATCACCAGATGCAGCCATGACTTTGTTGCCTTTTCGCCCCCTGCTGGATGTAGTGTGTCGTGTTTTACACCCGTCCGGCGAGAAAAAAAGAAGGGGTCGTCGAACGGTTTCCGCGCAGAGATCTGCCCATTCTCCCCCCCCCCCCCCCCCCCGCGGAGGGTGTGTGGGTGGGCCCGGGTGGGACAAAACACACAAACCCCCGGTCCCCACACACGCACTGCCCGAAAGCCCACATCAACAAGCACAGTGGAAATGGGAGGAAACTCACGACGAGCAGCCCCCTAGCCACACTAATGATGCACTCGGTATGCCGCATCAAATGTGAACCGCCCCCCACCCCCGCAAAGAGAAGAGGGGGGCACAGCATGCCCACAGAAGAGCGACACCGAATGGAGATGAGGAGGCACATAGCTGAGGTGGAGTAGCGGGTTGGGGGGGGGGAGGAGAAGTGGAGAGGTGCGCGTGTCTTCTTGAGGTTCACCTTTGAACGGATCCATCGTCGTGAGCAGTCCCCTTCCGCCAGACAAGCTTAGAACGCTGAAGCAGAATGGAGGATGAGGGAAATAATTGAGAGTCGAGGACTCGGTTCGCTGTTAAGCAGAGTGGGGGCGCAGGAATACTGTGTGTGTGTGTGTGTGGAACGAGGCCTGGTACTGATCGCACATATATATATAGAACAGACAATGGAACTCTTACCACATCACTGAGGCCACCTTGTCTCTGAGGACTCCAGAAAATGTACGCAGGCGTGCCAGCTTCTACATGTGGTCCTCCCTCGCTGGAACAACACAGTCCGCACACGAGTGGTGGCGACAATGCCTCACTTCAGACTTGCCCACCAGGGGGGGAGAAACAAAAAGGGGTAGGCGATGCTGCACATGGGGAAGCAAAATGAACGACACGCGAAGAGGGGGAAACTGTGAGAGTGTGTGTGTATAAGTGGCACTTTAAACCACCGCTATCCTCACACAGGTAGACATACTGATAAGGGCGTATACATTCCTGCTTTTTTTTTTCTTGTTGGGTTCGTGCAGCAGGACCGCCGATTGAGGGCACAAAGGGGAGGAAAGGGAGGGAAAAGGGTTGTGAGCGCACCTGTAGTACCGCAGGAGTCGTCCTTACTGCGTCCCTTACACCTCCCACCTCGTCCAGTGCCCTCATTTTCACCTCGTGCTGCACCAGCCTCTTGTTTCTTTGCACGGCACATCCCCTCACACCCTCAACGGCATGCCTCCAAGACGATCTCCTTGGCCGTCCTGCGCGGAATCAGCGCTGGGAAGTACTTCCTCGTCAGATAGTACGCGACAGTGATGGAAAAGCACGACACGACCATAATGCAAAAGGACGACGCCACGAGACCGAAGCCGCTCGACAGCACGTAGAGGCGTTCGTGAAAGGCGTACTTGCCATCGCACCAGGAACCGTAGTAGATGGTCAGTTCCAGGGCGAGCTGAATCAGCGTCACGATCATTCCAATGTAGCAGAAAACAATTGCCGGCAGATGCGAGCCGGCAAGTGACTTCCACATGAGGAGTCCCGTCATGCCAGTCAGCATGTTGAATAAAATGGAGGCAATGCTAAAGGCCTCGGCGGCGCGGAAGTGCCTAGTAAGACTTGGGCACTGGAGGTTGCCCACAGAGGTGGACGAGTGATCACCAGCGGCTGTCGTGTTCCAGTTGAAATTGCCAACGTCCACACGCCACAACAGGACATCCGTGACGGTGTTCGTCGTTCCATCTTTGTAGAACCAGTGAGGAATAGGAGAGGCGACAAGAGCGAACAGAAACGCGACGAGCGACAGCATCGCGAAGGCGTGGATGCACTTGCCCACTGTCCGGGCATCCAGCGGGACGGTGAGCTCGTTTGTAGCGATGACGCTGCCCAGGGTCGTCAGCACCCAGGCGGTCACAGTGAGGCCAAAACCGATGTACGGCTCGTAGAGCTGGGAGTGGTAGCTCGTGCCTGCTCCGCATTCCGCAAAGCTCCATAGGTACACGTTGAAGCTCAAAGAGACTTCGATCGTCAGGCTAACCACCGCACAGGCGGTGAAGACCAGCATGACATTGCGGGTTGTGACATCCGGCGCCAGAGACTGTTTGTAGGCGTTCACGACGCTGAGAATAAACATGATCAGGGTCATGACGGACGACAAAAAGGAGAAGGCCTCTATCCCCCGCACACGACGCTGGACCGGCGTACACAAATTGTTCGGATATGTAACCACATCGGGTTGCTGCTCAACCTTCGTTACATGTTTGAAGAGGTAGAACAAGTGTGTCTCTCTCGGCAGTCCGTTCGGTTTGTATTGCTGCTTACGGAACCACGGTATGCAGATCGACACAGCAGTGAAGACGAGGCTTACTAAAGAAATAACACTAAAGACTGTTGGACCTATCAAAACGTCGCGCGGCGGTGGCGGCGCGGAGGGGGTATTGTGTGAGATGCGCTCCTTATCCAAGGAGGATCCCGTATCGTCGCGGTCGGTGGGCTCGATGTGACGGGGCGGTGTCATCTGGTGAGGGGCGTCCCTTTTATAGTCAATTTTCTCGGACATTGAAATCTTCTACCCGAATGAATGTGTGTGTGTGTCGATGCTTGTGACTGAGTGGGACGTGGCGACGTGGGGTGGATAGAGGGTTGGAAATGCCCTCGCTCCCACCCTTCTCAACGACACACACGGGAGAGTCAGCACCAGCTAAACAACCACAGTGAAAAGGCGGAGGGGGGGGGGGCGACGTCGCCGGGCGAGGAGACGGCGATGTTTGGCGGAGTTGGGTACGGAAAAAAAGAAAGAAAGGGGGCGAGGGTGTAGGAAAAAAATGAGGATATGTCATGTCGAGTGCCGGACAGCAAGTCGCTCTTGCATGAGCGCTGTTTTTTTTTGTGCGTTTTGTCCTTTTGAGGTGTAGAGGCACAACGATTTGTTCGCGTTTCGCGTATACACACACATATATGTGTAGTGTGTATGTACATAATTTTTTAATCTGATGATTGGAGTATGCGATGATCTTCCTCGCTGTGTGAACGTCGCACCTCGAGGGATGATGGCCTCACGAAGACCGTTATCAAAAAGTTATGGTAGTTGTTCATATCGCCACCTCCACTTCTTCCCTTCCCCTCCCCACAGGGACAGAAGGGCTCTTCTAGACCGCGTGGGTGATATGCAGCACCACATGAGGCATCTTGTCCGCTGTGTCCACGCGCCTCAGCGGGATCACTCGCAGCCCGTACGGCTCTGCAGATTTTGTGAGCTCCAGGTAGCCACCGTTGGTGCCAAAGTAGTAGTCCTTCGAGACGATTATGGCAGTTCCTGTGCGGGGTCGCAGCCAGCGATGAAGGATGCAGGAAAGTTTGTCGCACGCTTCCCTGTCGAAGGTCACATCAGCGCCAAGGATCACATCGCAATAGGCTTCCGGGTCCGTGGGGGAGGAAGCGACGCCTTGGGACTCCCAAGATAGATCCACCCAGTCGCCGTGAACAAATTTGGCGTGCAGTGGCGGTCGTATATTCTCATCGCCTCGTGACTGCAGGAGACTTTGGTTTGCAGAGATTGTGGCCGCTACGTTCGGTTTAGTGCACAGATGAAGCACTTCCTCGTTGTAGTCTTGAAACACCACGCGCCGCGCACCGAGGCACATGGCCGCCATCCCAGGGAGTCCTTGGCCGCACCCGAGCTCTGCGACGACTGCCGCAGTCTCAAACAGGCTTCGGTACTGCTCGGCATTGTCGGCCAGGTACTGCGCAAGCAAAACAGCGCAGGACCACACTTTCAGCCCGCCGTAGTATCGTCCCGGTATCACGTCACGGTGCTCCTTGCTGGCCAAGCTCGACGTCGTCCTCTCTGGTGCCTGGGTGGCGGCAAAAGACGTCAGCGTGTCCACCTCGGGAGGGCTTTGGTAACACAGCGTCACGTTAGCCTGGCTGCTTGGGTCCAGGGGCAGGAGGTCTTCGCTTGAAGGGCTCTCCGCACTTGGTGTCGAAGCCACACGAAGCCTCAGTTGTAACGGCTTCGTCGAGCGGCTGCCTTTCTCCACGTCACTTTCAGGGGCTGCACAGCTGTAGCGGGCCGCCCATTCGTGCAGCGTGTCAGGGTCTAGGGAAACCCATGGGAAGATCGCTGTCGACGTCTTGGCGGGCGGCCACACCGGCGGCGAAGGACCCGCGGTGCCCGGCGTAGAGTTTATCGAGGTGGCAGCGTCCACAATGGTGGTGCCGCTGCAAGGGTCGGCCTCGCTAGGGGATCCGAAAGAAAAAAAGAATCCGTTGGGCGAGGAGTCCATGTGCACCCCCTGTTTTTTTGCTGGCTGCGTAACACACACGAGGGAAGGGAAGGCTTACCGGCAGATAAAAAAGGGAGGTAGGGGAGAGGAGAGGGTGTCAGGTGAGGTTAACGCAGAGGCCGGTCGAGCCACCAGAAACGACAGTGATAATCACAAGGTGTGGGTATGTGGTAAGGCGCGAAGACCCAAAAGGCAAAGAGCCCTTTGGGGATGGGGAGGGAGGGAGGGAAGGAGGGCGGGAGGGCGGGCAGGCGGGGGTAGCCCTTCTTGTGTTGGGGTAAAAATTGCCCACCTCTGCCGAGTGTACTCTCCCTTCCTCCTTCCCCTCTCCGCATTTGGTGTTTCTCTGGAGAAAGAGCTCCAGCAGTCACCAGGTCTTCACCTCGGCATTCCCTCACATCCTCTCTCGGTACTCCTTTTCTGTGTGCGTGTCACAGTCGAGTCCAGTGGCCATTCTTTGTCAAACTGCCCAAGTCAGGTGGGTGGGGGAAAGAGAAAAACCAAGCAAACACAAAAGATGGAGGGAGCCCGTACGGGCTCCGCCTCCCCACGTCCTGCAAAATGGGAGACAAGAAAAAAAAAAAAAAAAAAACAACCACACACACACGATAGTAAATCCGGATCTGTAAGGAAACACGCACACACACACACACATACGCACACACTGTGCAGAATGGAGGAGGAAGCCGGAGTGCGGACGCGAGAGAGCGTTGGTGCTTCACTCACGTGTACAGGCGTCCCAGGTGGTAGAAAAGACGATGTTTTGCTTGCTGTTTCTCAGCGTAGTCGTACGAGGAGTACCCTCGGCTGTTCAGCATATCTTCAATGCTGCGGGAATAGACGTGGTTGACGGAGCCTTCATAGAGCGTGTTCCAGCCACGCGGCATGCAGACATTCATGAAGTGCTGGTACGAATTTTGGAAGCGGATGAACGGGTTCACGTGCTTTCGGCGCTCGTAGTAGAGGCACTTGTCTGTTAGCTCACGCAGCGCGTCGCCGCTGCTGCCACGCTCGCTACTGTATTGCTTTACAGCGTCATAAAAGTGTCTGGAGTAGGCGTCCACTTGATTCAGTAGGTTTGCACCATCCTCAAGGCTGAGGGCAAGGCTCTGCATCCAGAAGGGATTACACGTGTGCGCTGCATCGCCCACCAGCACGGCAGAGGGGAGGCCCACTGTGTTATGGAGTTGCTCGCAGTAGACCGTGGGGTAGGGCTGTGGGTCCGTGACAAAGGATCGCAGCTCAGCAGCCACCGGAGACGAGGAGGAGGCAAGATCTGGAAGGTAGTGCCGGAGCATCTCGAGATCATCTAGGCCCACCAACTCACCCTGCGGGGCGTACACCATGACTGAAAAGAGGTTGCTCCCCTCAATGCGCGGGAAGGCGAGGGTGAGGGGCACCTGGTGGGCCGACTGGACGTGGTAGGAATGTGCCGACGTGATGGCTGCCGTTCGGCGACGGTGCAGCCAGCGGTGCACGTGTTCGTGGCTCAGCTCATCACTGCGGAGCAGAAACCACCGCACTCCCATGTCCACGTCCGACAGGAATCCCTCCACATCGACGAGGTCCCGCAGGTGTGAGTTGACACCTTCGGCCGACACAAGCAAGTCGTAGTCCACCGCGTCGGCTGCAAACTTTTTCTCCCACTGCCGGGCACTGAGGGTGAGGCTAGTGTATCGCTTGCGCCGAGGTAGACGGGCCTGGGCAACAAGTTGTGCGGTACGATCCGCCTCAGTGGAGGATAACGCCATTGCGCTGGTGGAAGACTCCGCGAACTGCTTCGCCATTGCGCTGGTTTCCCACGGGCGCACCACAAGCTGCTGACGAAGGGGGTAGACTGCCTCAATGACGTGCTCGTGAAAAATCTGCAGGTTCGCTGACGGCAGACTGTGCGCAACATGCTCCTCCAGTAGCTGGCGCAGACGAAACAAATCCATCGAGAGCATGTTGACGGCGAACGGGTGGTGCTCGGTGAGGCCGGCGGTGATCCAGCTGTTGTAAGCCCCGGGGTGGTTCATCACGCCACGCACCTTGATGCCCAAGTGACGAAGGGCGTGGAGTCGAATCCCTGCAGCCTCTAGCGCGTCCAAGGCGCGGCGTGTTACCAGTGCGTACTGGAGCTCAATGAATGGAGTGTACCGCGATGGCGAGAGTGACTCCATGGTGCTGGTTGACGTGGCATCCGCAGGGGTCGGGTCGTAGTCATCACGATCGACGACACCGCTGCTGCTGTGCGCCGATGCATCGCCGAAGTGGGGGCGAACCAGCGGATCGCGATAGGGTTGAAGAGGGGGTGATACAGACGGCGGGGAGGCGCTAAGGGAAGGATCCGCCGCACCTGTCGGCGCGTTGCGCGCTGCGGCTTCAGTCGGCATTGGTTCATGCCTCAGTCGCTGCAGTGGTGGGCTGCGCTCCACCACTGTTGCGTGCCATCCACGTAGCGAAAATTGGGCAGCCATAGTGAGGCCAACGACACCAGCTCCGGAGATGATCACATTGCCCTTGTGTGGGGCTGGCTTTCCGGCAATCACCGGCTGCCAGTTCTCGCCTTGCACAGGGTAGGCGCGATTGCTGATCGCTTGGACATGGAGGTCGCGGGGAACCGAGCCGGAGTCCAACGCGCGCCCGGATCCGTCCGTGTAGCGATTCGTGGAGCCTAGACGACGATACGCGCAGCGCAGCATCTGTGAAGAGAGAGTGCTGTGAGGTGAGAGCGAATACGTGGGCCAGCGTGAGCGTGTTTTGTTTCTCCCATTTCTGTATGTGTTGCGCCCAAAACCTCGAGGGCTTCTAAAGTGGTCAACACAACAGAGGAGTGGAGAGGGGGGAGTGAAGTGTGCGTGTGGAGGGGCTGCCGGTGATGAGTCGCATCACGGAGATGCCGTCTAGACCAAAACACAACTTCCCTTTTCCCATAATTCTCGGGGCGTTGCCGTGGCGTGCGACGTAAAGGGGGGGGGCGGTGGGGGCTCGTTCGCTTATGCGTGCCCTTGAGAGAGACCGCCGAAGCCTCCTTCCAACGGATTGAAATCACGTCAACAGCGCCACGGATAACATGGGTGGGGTGGGTGGGGTGGGGTGGGTAGCACGTATGTCGCGTTATTGTTTTTCTTTTTCGTTTGGAAATGTTTTGTACGCGCGCACCACCACCACCACCATCACTTCCACAAGCAGAGCGTTGCGATACAGAGGAACAAAACAAAAAAACAAAAGGAAGGGCCAGTCAGACACCGAGTCCGTCACCACCGCACCGGTACGGAGATGCCCCTCATCTAAGCGTCCTGACAGATCATCTCAACTCCCCCCTCCACACACACACACACACGTGCTGTGTCTTTCTCAGAAGAAACGCTTCGATTCAGTTTGCGGATCTTCAGTACGTACAACCACCACCACCACGACCACGACCACATTCCTCATCATCATCGACAGGCCTCCCAGGTCGCACTGTCGTCATTTCACATAGCACGTCGTTACCATGAGCTCCTCCACTTCGGTGATGCGGTCGAGCTGTTTGAAGAGACCAACAACACAGAGCGCCACATCCTTGGGCACCACTCGCAGACGACACAGCACTGTCCACGACTTCCATGTCGCACGGTGCGCCTCAACGGAGAAGCGGTGCGACGGTCCCTGCAGCTCTGCTGCCTTCCTAGCGGCCACCTTCAGGTGCTGCCACGCAGATGCACCGGAGGAGGGGAGCGAAGACGAAATGTGCGGGCCTGCGACGGTCGCACGCGTTTCGCACTCGTCGATGGCACGTAGAACATGTGAGGTCCACTCCTCTCTCCGCTGCGTGGTGTCCACGTTCTGGTCGGAGATCCATAAGTACGTCAGCATTGCCTCCAGCGCGAGTGCGTCGCTACGTGCCAGTTTGGCAGCCCGCAGAGCGGACAGAAAGACGTGCACACCCTCAACACGAGGGTACTGCTCGACCCAAAAGATACCGAAGAGAGCACGGGTCAAGGCAGGGTCGTGAACTCCACAACGCAATGCTTCCATGAGGGTGTGCTTCGCCAATACAGAGGACAGGCGAGTATTGCTGCCGCGCGTTGTGGTGCGAGTGGTCTGCACGTGATGCATGAGGAGGAGGTCAACAATGCGGCAGACAAGCGCCGCTGTGCTACGTGTAGAACGCCGCGCCATGTGCTGCGACCACAGATGCCAATGTGGAAATGCCGCACCTTCACCACCAGCCAGCTGCTGCTGCTGCTGCTGCTGCAGCGCAGTGTACGTGTACGTCTCCAACTTTGCACAGAAATGGTGTTCTTCCTCCCGTTCGTCAACGGCCTTGGGCCTTTCAGGGCTTTGCTGTGTACGGCGCACCCGTTCCAGTAAGAGCTGCGCCATGTATTGTTGCACCGGCGTGGCGCCGGTGTGATGCAACGTCCCTAGTGAATGCTCGAGTACAGCCAGCCCATCTGTCCATGTGATGCAGCTTTCCAACATGAGTACCTCCGTCACAGCTGCAGGAATAAAGTGCACGGTGTGAGGGACCACGGGGTGGAGGTTCAGGACGTACGATTGCCATGTCTCAGGTGGCACGAAAGACACCCAAGAGGCGGTATCACGGCTCCCTGCACCGCATCCCTGACGCCGCTGCAGCGCGGCACGGTTAATGAGGCTCCACATCGCTTGGACGACCATCGCTTTCTTCGGTGCTCCTCTCCGGACGTCCTTGCTGGCAGGGGTTCGCTTCGCCGCTTCCAGTCGCATAAAGGCTCGCATGTCAGCTTCACTGGCGTTCCTCACACATTGGAAGGCTTCACTGAGAGCAGCAGCAGTGATTATTCCACGGCTGCCGATGCAACCGCCCTCGCCACCGCATCGGAGGGTCGGCGTTATGTTGCAGGAAAGGGGTGTGACCTGCTGTTGTTGTTCCAGCGGATACGAGATCGTTGAACCGGCAAGGTACTCTCTGACCCGCCGACGCACCGAATCAACAAGTGCCTGGGTTGTATTCGCCGGCACGCTGCCGTGAAGGATGACAGCAAAGGGACTCGGACTTGAAAGCCGCTTCTGACGCAGACCGCCAAGGTGCCCGCTGGATGTCCCTGTTTCACGGTTCTGCTGCTGCAGCTGCTGCCGCCAGTGAAGCAGCAGATTGACATATCCGTCCCGTGCCACCGCAACGCTAGCGCCGTGACTGCTGGCCGCAGGGGCGCTGCTGAAGCTGGAAGGAAGAGGCAACACAGCAGCAAGAGAGTACAGAGCCTCGCTCAGCCCTGTGTGGCCGCCACGGGTGACACCGCAGACCTCCGCCACCAACACAGCGACCGGTAACACGCACAGCCACTCTGCGAGAGCATCTGTTTCGGCAGCACTGCGCAGACGCGCTGTGCTGCCCGACACTGCGGCGCTCCCCTCTGCGATCCACGCCAACGCCGTCGCCTCCTGCCGCCTCTGCAGCGACCAGGTGGCAAGACGCTGGCCGCCCCACAACAGCGAGCGCACATCGCCAAGCAAGACCCCTGCTTGCATCCAGGCACGCACGAGGAGTCCATACACCATACGCGGTGGCTCCTGCAAAGAGAGTGTCGAGGCGGAGCTGGTTTGGAGGAGGTGGTAGAGCTCCCGCTCAGAGAGACGGTGTAGCTCACGTGCAGTGTTCGACAACGCGTCCACGGTAGTTGCGTCTCCAGCGAGTTTGTTTCTAGACGCAGAGGACGCCGCCGTATTGGTCAACGTACCGAAAAAAAAGACTTGGGTACAGTGAATTGCGGTGCTCATGTGGTGCACAAGAAGCACCAGGTACGCCGCCGCCTCAAACGCTGCCGTCCTGGCCTGGTTGGTGGCCAAAGTGGAGAGACACGGTTGTGGGAGTGCATCAAGCACTAGCGGCCGAACACAGAACTGAACCAGCGCACTGTAAAAGCTGCGGCTACGCTGTCGGGATGCGCTAGATGCACACGCGCTGCTGACGCTTGCACCGTTGCACACCATAGGAAGAAGAAGCCTCCACAACTCTCGCCGCACCACTGCCGACACCTCCACCATCGACGGTGGTGGTCGAAGAGATTGCAGTGGGAGGAGAACGTAGCCCAGGAGGAGGAGGGAGCTCACACAGACGCTGACGTCCTTCTCTATGCCGGGGGATGTGAGTGGGTTTTTTTCTTGCTTGGGAGACCTGGACAGCACACGCAGCAGCGTAGATCGGAGCGTGGTAGCGCGACGCTGTGTATATGTGTCCAGATTGTGCTGGCTGCTGGATACTTGTGCAGCAGCATGCGGCCCATCTTTGGAGTCATGGTACATGTTCTTGATGATGGATAGAAGCTGTGTGTGAAGTGCATTCCAAGTGAGGCCTTCTTCCTGCTCGGGACACCGCAGCACCCATGGCAGAGGCGTCGGTGGTGGCGCGAGGTCCGCTGTTTCCGAGGTCAGTCGGGCAAGGGTCAGGTCTAACCACCGCTCCAGCGCCACTGCCTTTTCATTACTTGCTGCAGGAAAAGTTGGCACCGGCGGTTGAGCGTGGCTCTTTGCCATCCGCGGTGACGCCTCAGACGCCAAGTCGCCTTCCGGGGACACAGCGGGGTCATCGCGGTATTGCAGGGTGGATTTGGCACTACGTTGTGCATCTTCGGGTAGTACTCGCACAAGCGCATCCGTCTCTGTGTCCTCCACGCGCGTCGGTCGGCGCTGTGTACTGTTGGTACATTGGTAGCGGTTCAGCAGTTGCTGAACGGCGTTTCGTGTGGAAACGTTCTGCAGCACGTCTCGGGTGAGAACAGCGAGAGCGCAGGGTGGGCGGGGGCCCGGATGGCGCTGCTGCTGCTCGTCCAAAGGCCTCTCCTCTGGAAACGGGCTGACGGAGTTGTCACCGGGTGGTGCCGCTGCTGCGGTCGATGAAACAACCACGCCACCTACACGTACTGCAAAAAACTCGTTTGATCTGCCCAGCATTGTCGCGAGAGAGGCAATGCGCTCCACAGCGGTGGCTGAGGGTTGAGAGGAGCTAGGCGCTTCGTTAGAAGCTGAGGGATTCCATGCCTCACCTCCCTCGTCCTGTGGCGGCGGCGGAGCAGTGGTGCCGCGCGTCACAAGGAGCCACTGCATCGAGGCCCTGCGTAGCGGTAGGGTTACGGTGGTGGTGGTGGTGATATCGCCATCAGCGGCTGCAGCAGCACCGACACCGTAGCGCTTCAGACATGCTGTGCTCGAGTCCATTGACGAAGCAACCACCCCACCCCAGAAAAAGCGTAGCATCCACTCCGTCAAGACAGCGGTTTGATGCTGAGAAAGGCGGTTTTGGATCCACTTGGTGATGAGGTGGTTCGAGACGACCTGGGGAAAGGCGGTGAGCAACGTGAGGAGGTCTGCGGGGGGTAGCCACGCTGCGGCATCGGCTGTGCGTGTGTGCGCGGCGCATGCGAGCACAGCGGCGAGACATACCTGCTCACTCACTGGCGACGCGCGGCGCATGGTGGTGGAGTGCATGTAGAAAGCCAGAAACGCATCCAGAGGCCTGGTGCCGCTGAGCCGGAGGCTGCTTGTGTCCGGGACGGTTTCCCCGTCTTTCGCTGCCTCGTCCACTCCTTCTTCAGCACGACCGAGTCGCTCCATGTGGTGGAAGACGGACACAACCGCCTCTGGCCCCCGCAGTGTTTCATGAGCCGCCACTTCCACTACGCGCAGGAGAGCGGGGTAGACGTGCGTCTGCCCTGACCACGCCAGGCAGCGGTGCAGCAGCCGGGCACAGGGAATGGCGGCGTGACTCATGGCAGCGCAGTCTCCACCCATAGGTTTCTGAGCCGCATCCGTGGTGTTTCCAGCAGCTTGCAAATCCACCGTTCCCTCGCAGAGAATGAGGTACAGCACCCACTGTGCCGCCTGTTGCGCCGCGCGCAGAGTCGACAGGGTGAAGTGCACCAGAGGATTTGTCAGGTGCTCCATGGCAGTGCGGCCGTCCTTCATCCGCGCCAGTGCCGCCACAGGCGATGACGAGGCATCAGAGGCTGCTGCTGCTGCTGCTGCTGCACGAGCGCCAGCAGTGGAGCCAGTGCAGTACGCAGAGGCTAGCGCCTCAGTGACTTTCGCTTCGGTCAGCATGTCCACCTCTTGTACGAAGAGGAGCAGGAAAGGCCGCGGCGTTGTCGAAGAAAGCTGTATCCCATGAAAGGCGTCGAGACTAACAAGGTCACGGCAGAGCTCCGTCACCGCGACCGTCGTCGAGACGCTGTGAAGAGTAAAGAGGATCCACATGTACAGGTGACGTACCAACTCCTGTGACGCGCTGTCGCCATTAAGCCAGGCAAGTTCTATGCTGAGGGCGTGGTAGCCGCGGGCGCGCAGCCGCGCCAGCTTTTGCGCGCGCATGCCGTCATCGTCCGTACCCTCTCGCACACGAAACTTGACCTGCCACACAAAAGCAGCGAAGTCCACGTCCCATACGGCTTCCAAAATTTTGTGGAGCGCTGCTGTGACAAGGGCACGTGGAGACGGGAAGTGCCCTCGAGTCGGCGGAGTTGTGGTGGGCGTGGTGTCGCTAAGCGCCTCGTGCTCCACGCATGCACGCAGGCAGGAGAGTACAAGTCGGGGAAGCAGTTCTGCGCAGGACCACTCGGCAAACGACGCAGCGGAGTCTTCAATGTTTCTTCTACGCTTGAGGACAGAAGCTGGAGGCTGGAGAGGTGGCGATGTCGGTGATGCACCTCTCCGCTGGTGGGCCTCACTGACCAATCGGTGACTGTCGAGGGCGAGCTCGTTCAGAAGGTAGCACCAGGTTCGCCTTAGTTTGACGACGACTGCGGCAATGCTGTCGACGAGGGCCGCCAGCTTCCGCCGGTTGCTGAAGTGTGATAGCGGGGCTGCGCTGTTTCCTTGATCAGTCAGCTGCCGAAGCGCGCGGAGCTGCAGCGGCCAATCCTGCAGCACCTCCACACGAGGTCCGCTTGAGAGACACTGTGCCACCGTCGTGCACGCAGCGAGTGCTGTCTCACAGAGGCTGCTCAACTGCTGATGAAGCACCGCTTTCTCCGCTACACCCGGCACGGCATTTACAGTGACAGACTGTATGCAGTTGGGTGGTGAGGGTGATGACGGCAGGGCGGCACCCCAAAGGACCACGTCCAGCCACGGGACGAGCGTCGAGTACAATCGACGCACGAGGGACTTCGCTTGCCGCCGACACGCCCACACCAAAGCCCCTATCAACAGCTGCATAGACTCCCACTCTTGTGAGGAAAAGGGTTCGTGCGGCACCGACGAGGCACAACAAAACTGCTCTTGGGCTTTGAGACACAGAGACCGAAGCTGTTCAACCGTATCGACGGCGGTCTCGCTGTGTTTTGATGCACTGTGTGCAATGTGTTCACCTTGCGCACATCCACCACCACCACCACCACCACCAGTGCGGCTGCTACGTGTAGTGGCGGCGCTGTGCAGGAGCCAGTCCATGGTCACACGTTCCACAAAGTCGGTTTCAGCTCGGTCGCAAAGGCGGATAAACATGTGCAGCACCCGCAGGGTCTCGGGCGTTGCTTCTGTCCGCTCAGTTGGTGCTTCTTGTCGCCGCTTCGCAGAGAACGGCGGACCGATGTATGTCATGAGCATGTCGACGCAGTCGCCCCACATTGTCCAACGGCTCACAGTGGACGCACCCACCTGCTGCACCACTGCGTTGAGAGAGGCTACTACCACTCGCTCCACCTCCGCATTAAGCATCAAGGACGTCACACGAGGCGGTGGGCCATGGACAAGGGAGGTCTTCTCCGACCACGCGTGTCGCAGGGCTTCGATAAAGGCAGACATGGCCGCCGTTGGCGGGTGACAAGCCCTGCTTCGCTGGAGTTGCATCAGTACTTGGGCAGCGGCGTCCAGCACGGCGTGGCTACTCGCCGCCACCGCATTTGTCTTGCGAGAGGAGAACTCCGTGTACAGCGACACAAAGTGTGCAACAGCACTTTTGCCGTGTGCCTCAATCGAGAATGGGCTGGCATCCACCGCGGTATGGCGCAGATCAGCAGTGCCGCCAGCACAGCCAAGAACAGCGCCATTAGAGCGCGTTATCTGGTCCGTGGTTGTAGGATGATGTTCGGTGAAGACAATGGCGTCCTTCTGGAGTTCTTCGTCCGCCCGTTGAACAGCCGCCTGTTGTGCACGCTGGAGCTGTGCCGGCGCAGCAGTGCTGGGCAACCACGCTAGTTCCACACAAGCAGGAATGTACGTGAGTAGCGTCAGCGGCTGCACACATGCCAAGGCATCCAAACTCATGTGAGCGGCGGCGGCAGTAAGTGTGGAGAGCGACAAGAGATGCGTTGGCGTCAGTTCAGAGACCCAATTCGCGCCACCGGGGCTCGAGGCTGCGAGAGAGGCGGGGCCTGAAAGGCGGCGATGATGGCCTGACGATTGCCGTCGCTGTGCGCTGCCGCTGCCGACGACCCAGCGAGTAACCGAGTCGCACGGCGACGTTGACACCAGCTGAATGGGTTCCATGTGCTGTTCCACCAGAACAGTGTTCAGTACCTGCTGGATTCCCACAAGCAGCGTCTGAGCCTCCCGGTCCGAGAAGCGGCGTTGGCGGGCTTGGGTACGAACAATGTCCATAGCGAGGGCGATGACGAGTGTGTCGGGGCAGCGGATGCGCTGGAGGTGTTCCAACATTTGCTGCTGAAGGGTAGCGTTGACGGGTGGGGCATCGACGCCGCCCTGGAGAGACTGCGCGAGAAGCTGTACAAGGGGCTTGTGTGTGGACGACAGAAGTGGCGCATCAAGTTCAGCGAGAGCAGCCAGCACGTTTGCGTTGCGCACAACGACTGTGTGTCCATCACCTTCACTGGTCGTTCTCTCTAGGTACGCACGGTATGGCGAGGCTTCCTCCGCAAGGGCTTGCAAGGCACGTTGACGGTACGTCTTGTAAACGCGCTGCGAGAGGACATCCCAGTGCAGTCCACCGCGTCCCTTTGCGGCGGCGGTTGCTGCCGTGCTTGAGTTCCTCATCGATTTCTTCGCTTCACAGCGCAGCCGGATAATGTGGTACTGGATGAGGTGCAGGGTTGCATCGTAGACTTCGGCAGGGATACCCAGGCTCGCTCTTGCACCCTCCGTCACCATTGTTTCTCCATCGGCTGTCAGCCCACAGAGCCCAAGCAGCAAGTCCAAATCTTGAACCGCCAGCGCCGCCTGTGCGACATAGCCCACCGCACTCGGTGTCCACATGCTTCGCCAAACCAGGGTGCTATCGTCCTGCTCTGCCGCGCGTTCAGTGCCCGCCGATCCATTGACGGCTACTCCAGGCACGCCTGAGGTGGCCCCGTACAACTCGATCATCTGTGCATAGCGGCGCACACGTCGTAGTGTAAGAAGGGCGTTCTTGAGAAGATGCTGAGAGAGCCGCACCTCATCGAGAAGGACGTCGTCGTTGATGATCCTTGTGTTCATCTGGTCCGGTGATGCAAAGTACTCCATGATGGGCTGGGTCAGCAGCAAGCTTGGGGAGTCGCTTGAAGAATTTCCAGCTGCGACCGCGGGAGATGTCACGTC
Organism: Porcisia hertigi; assembly: GCF_017918235.1. Lineage (NCBI taxonomy): Eukaryota > Euglenozoa > Kinetoplastea > Trypanosomatida > Trypanosomatidae > Porcisia > Porcisia hertigi. Next base: position 337,665 of record NC_090574.1, read on the forward strand.
TGACTCTCCTGACCGGTGTGGCAAACCCCACAGCTGCTCTAACCACGCACTGTGCTCAGGGAGCAGCTGACGGCGCAGTTCCGCGACCTCACGCAAGACTTGCAGCGCTGTGCGCCAGTCGCCGAGATCGCAAGCCGCATCACTCACCATCTTGAGCGTCCTCAAAAGCGCTGCTCTCTCGACAGAGGTTAAGGCGTGGGCGGCGAGGGACCGAAGGGACGTCTGCACCAGCTGCTGGCAGTCATCTCTGACGACGCGCACAAGTTCGGCCCATTGACTAGCGCAGTTCAACAGGGTTGCCATGGACCACACTGTATGCATGCTGGAGACTCGGTGAACACTGTTCCGGAAAAACTGAAGCGCGGCAAGCCAAGATGGGTCTTGCGCGGACCCGCTCCGAGCGGTAGTGGTTTTGCTGCTCTGTGCGTGCGCCGCCAGCCCGCGGAGGCCCTGTCCTCGCTCACCCGTCCCAAGTCGATGTAATAAGAGATTTGGTGGAGACCCCACCATGAAGGATGTACAGGAATGGATCACAGCACCGGATGCCTCTGCGAGAATGTACACCTGTAATACTTGGCGCACTGAGGCATCCGTCATCGTTGAGAGACCACTGCGAGTGCGCATGTCGCAGTATTCCAGTGCGCGACTCCACGCGCCCCGAACTAGCGCGCTGCCGAGCAGCAGTTCATACGTTTGCGCGTTGGGCATGAGCGCCTGCTCCATCTCCCCTAGCTCATCTAGTTGCCGCATCAGAGCTGCTCTTGTGGTGGAAGAGAGAGAGGTGGCCTTGGGGAATGGCGGTACCGTGAACACTGTTTGTGCATGGGCCAACGCCGCAGTCGACGAGAGCGTTTCTGGCAGTGGCGCCATTCCGTGTTTTTTCACCTCTTCCCCATATTTGGACTCCTTCTGTTCCACCCTTCGCTTGTCGCGCATCTTTTCTTGTCGAAGCCGTTGCACCGAAGACAGCAGGCGCGCCCAAAACTCCTCCACAACGTCTACCTGACCCCACAATGCGTGCCGTTGGGCAATGTAAAGAAGTAGGTTCAAGTGCTGCGCCGTGGGTGACACGTGGTGCTGCTGAACCGCCTCACTAAACAGCTCGAAGGCACGGTACCACAGGGCCCCCGTGGTGGTCGTCGACGTCGGCGTTGCGACTCTGGTCGCGGTCGACGGGGTGCCGGAGCTACTTGTTGAGTTTTCTCCGACAGTCTGGCGTTCGCGCCGTCGCCTTTCACGGCGATGCAGGAGTAGGCGGTGCAGGAAGTGATGCTCGCTGTTCGGAGCTGCAAATGAGTTGGGTCGTGAGACTCTTGGTGTGGTCATCACCGTGGAGGGCTGGCTGCTGGGGTTGCGGAGGAGTGTCGAGTGGAGCACCACCTCGCCGTGCCTCTCTGGCGCTGCTGCTGCTGCTGCTGCTGACGAAGACGACAATGACGACCGCACTTTTGATGGTGGTTTGTGTGGCAACGATGCTCGACTCGATGTGACTGATGTTGCTGCAGCGTGGGCAAAGCCCAGTAGCATTGTGTGTAGGTCTTGCATGGTGCGAATGGGTCGCACTTCAACCACATCGATGACGGAGTCATGGCCACACACACCATGCGCATCTGAACTGCTCTCGTTCGCACGTCGGGCGCTTGTATACGCAGGCCGGAACTCGCGCGCGGGCGTGTGCAAGACTGGCACAGTGAAAGGCGTATCGAGAACAGCTTGGACGTGCTGAAGAGAGGCCACGCTGGGGTGAAGAGGGGCGATGGGGGTGGGGAGGAGTCGATGAAGGGAGTGCGGGGTGAGACTTGCCCGCATCTTATATACGCGCACGCGCCGCGGCGCTTGCTGTAATGCCGTGCAAGACGACGTCCGCGTTTGCGCGCGTGTGCTCACATGAAAAGTATACAGCGCATATAGTGCCCGCGAGAAGGGGCTGCTACACGGGGAACACACACACACACACACACAGTTGAGCGAATCCAGCGGTACATGTATGCGTGAGAGGAAGTGGATATCGCAGTGGTCAGACAACGAGGGGGGACGGGGGCGGAGTAGAGGCACAGAGTGTGTCCAGTACAGCGGCGTGCATGGGTGGGTGGATGGATGGGGTTGCGGGGGGTGGGGGGCGTTGGGGGGAGGGTAGCATAGAAAAAAAAAGACGGCCACTAACGCGCGGAACCGTACAAGCCATGGGGCGCTTGGCTCCATATACAAAAACATATATATATATATATGTATATATACGCATATAAATCATATGTAAATTTCTATTCCCCCCCCACCCCTCACCCCTTCTTTGGCTCTTTAGGACTGCAGAACTCCTTCCCTCACCTCCACTTTAGAAATTTTCTTTTGTTTCCCCGCTGATTCGTTCGGACTGTGGCATCTGGAAGGATCACGGGGATGCACCAGCTCTCGTGATCCGTGCCATACGTAACGAATTTTCGATAGTAGTCTCATTTTTCATTCCTGTGTCGGTACGTGCGTGTGTGTGTGTGTCGCCCAGCAGGCACGATTGATCGATAAAACTGTGTGTGTGTGTCTGTGCCAAGTGGGGGGGGGGGAGGGGGTGATTGAGGGTTAGGAGCAATGCACAAGTGGGCCTATGTCAGCCCATCTCGTCCCCCCCCCCTTTTTACGTGCTCACAGATTCCCTCTGTTGAGTTTCAGGGAAGCTTTTCCCTTCCAGGGCCTTGACCTGGACATACCCACCACACCCACACGCACTCGAGTGTTGACTCCCTCTCCTCCCCCCTCCCCGAACGTCACCTCCTCCCCCCCTCCCCCTTTTTTTCCCATGATGCGTTTATGCGCATGAAGCTGGAAGCAGCTGGGGTGTTAGGTCTAGAGAGTGTGAAGGAACATACGCTTCATTCGAAAAAAACATTTGTGCGCTCTCTTGCTGAGAGTGCACACGTGTCATTTTTTCACCTCTTTGCTCTCCGCATAGGTGCAGCTCTTATAGCCACCACCACCACCGCTGCTGCTGCTGCTGCTGGTGCTGCCGTCGCCGTCGTCGTGTCATGCGCATTAGAAGGAAATATCACTCAGGGTCTGTGACCGGTAGCCCTCGAAACTACTCATCTCCGAATAGAAGCTCATCAGGCTGCTCATAGGACTTGTGATCAAAGTGCCTATGGGGGCATAATCGACAGAATCTGATCCGCTGTCTGCTTGTACGTCAGCTTCGAGCGTGCCCAGGTCGCCACTGTTGGCTGTTTGCGCAAGAGGCCCCTGCACCACTACGGGCACCGCCGTGCCGATCGGGTTAGCCATCGCTGTAGCGTTGGACGCCCTGCCGGGCAATTGGGCACCGAAGCCGTAGCACGCGAACGCACCAAACTCGTCTGCCAGGACATCGGTGAACGTCTTGGCGTGGTTAAAGTGGAGGGAAAGTCGGTGTTCCTTCAGAATAAGAGGACCGATGCCTGAGGCGAACATCACCACATTCCATAGAAGTCCCATCGGAAAGTCTACTGGCAGCCCGAGCGCGATGCGCAGCCGCACCAGGTTCGATCGAGAAATGGTTGGCCCGCACTCCACCTCCACACGCCCAAATCCGGTCCAGAAGAGGTCGTAGACTTGCCGGGCGTCTACTGGCCTGTGATCTGTCACATCGGAAGCCGACTTGCATGGGCTGCTACCCGGACCGTCCGCATCCGCAGAGGACTGCGAGTCCGTTGACGACGACGACGACGACGAGTCATATGGTGAGTAATCCGCTATCTTGCGCTGCATCGTCAGAGATGGCAGAACACCAGGCGTGAACATCATTTTAATGAACATGCACGGGATAGTCGGACATCTCAGAGAATGAAAGAGGCGACACTCGACACTGTGCCCAGTGGGGCTGATGATACGGCTGGACACCGCAATGGTGAGCTCCTGATCACCCCACATTCGCCGATACACCTGGTGACAATAGAAGGAGACATGGTGCATCATAAACCAGTAGGCGAGCATGTGGGGAAGAGGAAAAAGCATCGCCACAGGCGCGTGATGCAGCAGGGCTGGCGGTGATGGTGATGGATGCGATGCCTCTGCTGCCATGACGTGTGGTCCCTCATCTGCGTCCACGGTATGGCTTGTCTCCTGCACGCTTAGGTGGTCTGCAGTGTCAGAACTGTTATCCTCCCCCCCTTCCTCTGTAAAGTCGATAGAGGCTGAGAACAGCGCGCTGTTGCTGGTGTCCGTCATTGTCGTGGTCACGTCCGAGTACGAGGAGCTGTAGGTGACTGAATGTTTCCTCTTTTCACTTTTTTCTACGTAATCACGTGGGTCTCCGGCGGCCACTTGCACCACCCACAGCGAGCCTGGCGGCGACATGGCATTGCGACCGGCTGTAAAAGGAGGGAGCGCGATGTGGTGTCGCATTGGGGGCCCTCCACGATCACCACCGTCGGCGTCGTTGGGCGTTCCTACAGAAAATTCCTTTGCCTCTGTATGTCGTCTGTTCCGCCAGCACAACCATCGCAAGAAGGACTCGGAGACGCATGTGGCAAAGAACATGCCCATGCCATCAGGCACTTCGACAGTGCTAGCCAACAATGCGCTGTATAGCTGCTTGCGCTTCTCATAGCCGAGGATGTGCAGATCGAAAAGGGGGTTGCTTGAGGAGGGGACGACCGCGTCGTCATCACTGGTCAAATCTTCTCTCTGCGTTGCTGCGTGCTGCTGCGGACGGGCGATGGGGCGATTGACAGCGCTGCGATCGTCTCGGAAGCGACGGTACACTTGTTCCCACGAGGATTGGCCCCTGTGAAGCGTCGGCTGCGGCTGGTGGCTGCCGCGCTCGGCACCCAACACACGCGACGCTGCTCCTCTACCTGCTGCCGCTGCCACTGTAGCGGATGCAGGGGAGAGGGAGGAGGCGGGGAGCTGCAGAGGGATTACTGGGTCATTGCCATCCGTCTCGCAGGGGTAAAAGTTCGAGGCATAGGCAATACGCCAGTTGGCAGCGATGGACGCCAGCAGCTTCGAGCGCTCTTCATGCACCGCTGCGGCGTCCCCGACAGAGCGCATGTCCTCGCTGAAAAGAAGAACCTTCACAGAGGTCTCTTCGTCATCGAGCCAGCTCATCGGGCGAAGCCGCACCGGCGGTGTGGGGGGAGCGATCATCCCATGCGAGGAAAACGGAGTTGCGGAGTTTTGCTGCTTGGCAGGCTTCGCGGCTGTGGAGGGCGTTGCATTTCTGTCGTGTGTCGCCGTGGGTGTTGGACCCGCTGTGCAGGTCCGACGGATGAACTCCATCTTTGCTTCGTTGGTGGCACCCCACAACCGATCATATAATTGCGGCCGGCGACCACTTTCGGAGAGCAGGAAGTGTAATACTCGCTGTAAACGATGCGCCTGCCGATGTTGTTGTTTGGACTGCGCCAAGGTCCCGCCCTGCACAGCCCCCTCCTGTTGATCACTCAGTGGCAGGGATGCGAACAAAGGGGAGTATGGGACTGTCGTGTGTGTGACATTCCGTGCCACTGTCTGCGTCGCATACCGTTGAGCGAAGCGCAGAAGCTGTAAGTGAAGTTCTGCTGTCTTCGGCTCATTCAGGCGGAGGTGCGGGGTGGGAGGCGTGGCTGCCCTTGGGTCGACGATGTCTTTGTGCACAAGGCACAGCTCTTCAAGCCGCACCACGCGCGGCTTTGTTTCTGCCGAGTGGTGGAAGTGGTAGAGGTACCAGGCGCTGCTGCTGTTGCGGCGAAGGCGGGGGGCCGTCGTCACGTGTGCGTCCGTGTAAGGCATACATGGCGCTGCTGCCACCGCTTCCGCCGCCTCGAGAGTTTCTGTTGTTGCCTGGGGAATCAAGGAGTTGCAGAAATGTAGCAGATATCGCATCCACAGCTGCTGCCAGAGGGAGTTGCTGACTGAAACACGGCGCCACATGGCGTGGCTGGCAGCAGCCAGGTTTCGAAGAAGGTCGTTGAGCGGCACGAAGGCGCAGACATAATTGAATACGCTTTCGTCGAGGTCCAGAAGACTGAGCGGTCGTGCGGCCTGCCGCGTCGTCAATGTGCTGGACACACCGCCAGAAAAAGGGGTCGTGCTAGGCGAGTTGGCTGCCATCGCTGCAGCTTTTGAGATCCGAATATGTTCGCCTTTTTTGTTTTTTTTTCTGTCGAGAAAGTGAGGGTGGGATCTCAGAGATGCGTGTGCCCAGACGAAGAGCGCGCGCACGCGTGTCTTCACGGCTGGTGTCTAGAACTGATCGATATCCCCCTCTTCTGTACACACCCACCCACCGCTTCTCGTATACTTTTTTTTTGTATGCTTGTGTACGTGCCTGGATTTCTGACTGTCCTCTTCAGTGCTTTGGTGATGTGCGTTTCGGAAAAAAAAAGGTGCGGTGGTAGTGGTGGAGCGGGAGATCGATGATACGTGTGTAGGATAGAAAGAGTGGGTGGGTGGGTGGGTGGGGGGGGAGGGGAAGGGAGGGGGATTACCCCAGCAAACCTCTGCGACACGCCTGTTCTTGAATGGGTTCGTCGAAGGGATGGTCGTGTGATATATACCGCCAGTGACTATACAACAGAGATGGGCCACCCCGTTGCACCGGCTGACCTTCTCTTTTCTTCTCCCCCCCCCTGCTGGTGTTCGATGGTGTGTCTGTGTCTGTCTGTGTCTGCGTGGGCGGGGGGGGGGGAGGGGGGAAGAGTGAAGGGTGAAAGGAGAACGCACGTGTACAAGGAGTAACGCCGACCCATATGGAATCGAATTCGCTTCTTCTACCGCACCGCATCGCAGCACCCCTTCGCCTCTCCTCGGGGGAGTTCTTGACCGAGCCCTTTAGTGTGTTCACTGCACGTTACGTTACTCCTGGAGTCGCGCCACGAGGGTGTCCCACTCCTTTAGGCTGCATTTCCCACGGAAGCCGAACTTGGAGCTGCCGCCTTTCATCCCCTCTAGTGTTTCCCTCGCCAGCTCGACGGCTCTCTCCAGGTCTTCGGGCGACTCGCCGCCTGTGATGAAAACCTGGCCCGCCACATCCTTCGTGCCAGTCAGTTTGCTTGTCGTGCACCGCTTCGCCGCCCATGCGGAAACCAGCACCACGTGGCGCAGCCCTGCTACATCAAGCAGCGAGCGAACCTCGTTGAAGAAATCAACCTCCACGTCGTCGCGGCGCAGGGGTACCGTGACAGGGGGGGCGGCCCTCGAAGACGATACGGCGGCGGCGATGCGCTTCGCCTCCACACTCGCCAACTCCAGCGTCCACCGCTTCATGAGCTTGTCAAGGTCTGCTGCGTCCTTGGAGCGGCGCTCCACCACCGAGACAAAATCTTCGGGCTTGCTGCCACCCAACTCTGGCATCAGTTGCCGTTCTCGCTGATACATCGCGTGGAACTGCTGCGCGGCTCGCTGGCCAGTGATGAAGTGCAGTTTTACTGTTGTCCCCTTCACCTCTTGGTGGAGGAGATACATGGCCTGCAACTCCGCGAGCGTATGCAGATGGGTGCCGCAGCAGGTGCAGCTGTCGATGCCGTCCAGCGAGATGATGCGAATCGGTCCCGTCACGTCCTCCGGAATGCCACGACTGCGAAAGGCCTCTTCACTGCAGTCTTCCAAGGCTGCAGCGGCCTGCTGCCGACGGTCTTGCTCCTGCTGGTACACCTCGCGACTATGAAACACGTCGCACTGCACGGCGACACTGTGTGCGATCGCTTCATTGCAGATAGCCTCGATCTTGGCCACCATATCGTCCGATATTTTCTTTTCCTTGGTGATGTACGCGTGGTACGGTGAGTTCGAGTCGTTTGCGTAGGCGTCAACATTCACCTGGATGAAGCAGTAAGGGTGGGTCAGGGACCAGCTTACGGTGGGAAGGTGCAGCGTGTCCCTTCGCTCTACCACCGCGCTGAGTAAGTGCTGACCGGTGTGATGCTGCATGTGATCGGTCCGACGCGGCCAGTCCACTGTCTGGTGCACCGTAGCCCCCACGGGGAGGGAGGCGGGGCTGGTAAGGATACATGTGTCCCCGACCCGGCGTACCTTAGTGATGGAAAGCTGCGGCGAGGTGGTGGCGTCATACGCGACATCGGGTCTGTCATCGTCAGCACCGGGCACCACTTGAAGCGTGCCGTAGTCGCACGGCTGACCACCACCCTCTGGAAACAGAACAGAGTCGCTCAGGATGACGTCGTACTCTGCGGCGTCGTTACCGGAGCCCTTTGCTTTCTTCACTGCTGCCGTCTTCACCAGCTCACACGAGATGACTGTTGCCGTTAGCTCTCGCAGATACGAATTCTTTTGACATGCCAGCTCACCGACGCGCACGAATGTGGTTGCCATGATTGGTGTGTGCGTGTGTAACGGTGCCGAGTTCACGAGAGAGGAGGAGGGGGAGGAGGAGGGGGGGGGGACACTCCCAGGTCCCCACAGGAGAGACGGGTGACGAACGGAGGTACAGGAGAGGCTCAGAAGAGAAATCTGGGCAGGCACCTTGAACGCTGCTGTTTCCTTCTTACTTCTTTTTTTTTAGTGATTGTTGCGCGGATGGTGGTTGGCTAAGGGAGGGGGGGGGGAGTGTGTAAGAGATAAGATGTGGAGAGAGTTCGTCTACACGGCACCCCGGTAGATGGGGCAAACATGTATACCCCGGAACCGGGGCCGCGGCAGCACAATGACAAACAGTAGAGAGAGAGGTAGTGGGAGCCTGATGTGTAGTGAGGGGGGAGGGAGGAGGACGACGACGGGAGGGGGGGGGGACGGCGCATAGGGACGAGTCATCGCGGAGGTGTTGCTCCACTGCTCAGCGACAACACCCGTTTTTATCCTTGTCGCCTGGGAGTTGATCGCCACTGCTACTACATGTTCGGCGTTAAGGGCGGACCAAGGGGATGGGGGAAGGGGTGAGAGAGGCGGCAGGGGTCGTGTGGGGGATTGAAGAATCGACGTTTATATGTGAAGGTCGAATGGAAAGGGGGGAGGGGGCAATGGGGGGGGGTAGAGAGAGGTTCACACGAGGCGCGCCAGAAAAGAAAAATAACAACAGGCCCAAACATCACTACAAAAAGAAGGAGGAATGCGAGGATTGGGGCATCACAGTAGGGCGCGAAAAACATCCACACACACACACACACACACACATGCGTGTTTGTACACCTGTGCTCCAGACTTTTTCCCCCTTCCCTTTTCCGCACCACGTGTCGACGTTGCCATTCGTCGAGTTTCGTTTTTTTTTTCCCTCTCCCCCCCCTTCCTCTTCGCCGCTCAGTCCTGGAGCTTTGTTTTTGCCTCCATTGACTCCTCCACCTGGTTTAGCATCTTCGCAAAGCGCTTCGACCGGTGCTCCTCGAAGAACTCGTCACGACGGGCGTTGAACTTCTTATCACCACGCTCGTGGTTCTTCAGGAAGATCTCGTTGATACACGCGCAGAACTGCTCCTTGAGTGGGGCACATGCGTTGAAGATCTGCAGAACCGGGTTCCGGTCACGGCACACAAAGTAGTCACGGATGACAGCCTTGCAGCCGGGGTAGTCAGAGAGACGAGGGTGGCACGAGATGCCGCGGAGAAAGAAGTTATCCTTCTCGTCACTACGGCGGATGTATGGGTAATAGTCGGCGCGGAGTCTCCAATACTCATAGCTGCGGAGCACGTAGACGTCCTTACGCCATGTGCTGTGCTCGTGGATGTAGTTATTCACTCGCCGCTCGTGCTCCTCGTCTGTTGTCTGGAACTCTTTCGGCAAGAGACCATGACGGGCGCGTGTGTTGCTGGGGTCGAGGCTGGTTCGGAGCTCCTTCAAGGCATCCTTGCTAAGATACTCTTTCGCCTGTTCTCGAGACCCTAACAATGCATCTTTCTCAGAGCTCATGAAGAAGGGCACGCGTGTGTGTGTGTGTGTGTGTGTGTGTGTGTGTGCTCCGCGGTGATTTCGAGTCGGTGGTGGGGGGCTGAGGTTTTACCACAAGCTCTGCTCGTGAATAGGCGTATGCAGCTGTGGCTGCGTGCACGTGCGTGCGTGCCAGATGATGATGATGGAGAAACAAGAGAGGGAGAACGAGTGCACGAGTGGCTACCGGATATGTGTGTTTGCACGCGCAATCCAGTAGAGGATAATGCGGCGGTGGACGGCGTCGATGATGACCAACTACGGACAGGGCACTCACAGCTAACGTGCAGTTTCCTTTACCAACCCCGTTGAGCCTCTCCACCACACACACACACACACACGACCATAACGAGGTCAACAGAGAGTGCGGGAGGGGGGGGGTGCGGGTGAGAGAAGGGTCAAAGGCGGGGTGGAATGGGGGGGGGGGCATCCGCACGCGCTGAGGGGGAAAAACGAGAATTCGTACACAGTCTGCAAATCTAAACTTCAACTCTTTTTATTGCGTTACTCGAGCGATAAAGGAGAAGTCTCGCCAACAAGTGTGTGTGTGTGTGTGTGTGTGTGTGTGTGTGTTGTCCTGTCGCACAGAGAGGGCAAACATGAGGGCGTTAGCAGTGTGGGCGTCAGGAGGGTTTAGTCAGAAAAGCGAGCGGACGACTCTTACAAATACTTTTATCGCCACAAGAGCGAGGGGAGAACAGCGTTGGGGGGGGGGGAGGGGGTGGTGCGGATCGGTATGTCCTCCTCCCCCCTCTCCTCCAGGGACTATGCTTATCCGTTCTTTTTCGATTTATTGGGTCGTCCATATTAACACGCCTCTGTGTGCACGCCGATACGCAGTGCCTCCGTCACGTCCAGCATATCGGCCCACGTCTCGGCTGCAACCACCATCGGTGCCCTTTCGATGCCTGTTGCGACCGTGTTGGCGGCATCAGCGGTGCTTGCCAGCGCGGTTGGGGATGATGCGCGTCCGCCACCAAGGTAAAAGAGTGTACTATGTGCCAGCAGCACCGTCCGAGTCGAGCACCGCTGCAGCACACCGGTAGTGCCAGCACTGCCGAAGAGAAACGTAATGGACTTCATCAGCAGATCAGCGAGAGATGCCGGTGGCGACACAGAGGTTGATGAAGCGGAGGCGACTTCCCTGCTTGTGGAGGTGGTGCGCCGGTTGTGAAGCAGAGGGTGACCACTGCTGCCCAGGAACCAGAGAACCCGAAGGAAGCGCTGCACCAGCAGGTCGACAATCCCGTTGTATGCTAGGAGGACGCCAGTGCGCGTCACCACCGGTGTTGCCGCACTATCGCCTCTTGGCACGGGTGCGTCGCCGAGGCGGCTGCCTTCGCTGTCCCCATCCTGGGAACGAGCGAGCTTCACGGCCTCGGGCCGGCGTTGCTGCATCTGCGTCTGATCACGAAGGGCAAACAAAAGGCGTGGTACCAAGGCAAACCCCTCTTCAAATTGCTTCGCTGCCGTGGATTCTTTGCTGCCGCATCCCTGTCTGCCTGCAGTACCACCACGACGGAGAATGACATCCGGAAGTGCGGCGAAGAACTCGACTACGGTGGCGGCGCAAAGGAGCACCCGCACCACTGCTATATCGTCGCTTGCGGTATCGCCGGTGCCAGCGTGGAGGGAGTCAGAGCGCGGCGCCAGATGTCTGATAATGGTGGTCAGAACGGCAGGAAAGAGGGCGAGGAGGCGTTCGGCCACAACGCTGTGCTTCTGGAAGGCGAGGGTAGTCGGCGACAAGGCTGACGGGCGGGCAGCACCACCACCGTCGTCTCTCCTCGCTCTGCGGTGATTACTGCCACTCTCACCAGGACGCGTCGTCGTCGTCAAGGACACAGAGAAGTCTCCAAGCCACGTGGCTTGCCGAGAGGGTACCACCGCGAGGTTGCCGCCCGGATGAAGGTGCGGCGCAGCGCACGGATAGAGCTGCATCACTTGCACAAACAGGCGCACGGACATCTCCAGAAGTGTCACGGACGGAAAGCGGAGTGGTGCCGGTTGAAGCGCAGTGGCGCAGGGCAGTGAGAAGACAATGGAGAAGTAGTCTCGCATGAGGCGCCATCCCTCGTCGGTGCCGGCGAGAGGGACACAGACCATGACGAGGGCCATCCCCAGCTCCAGACGAGCCTTTATCGCTTTCGGCGGCGGCGTCACCGCTGCTGCTGGTGCTGGGGGTGTGGAAGCGACGGTGGATGCACGAGCAGAGGGGATGAGCAGCAGCTCCTGCATCGTCACCGGCATCTTATCGATGAAGAGGACTTTGATGTAGTGCATGTGATCCCGTGAGAAGAAGTCTGCTTTGCTTCTTTGGCTGAACGTGTTCCCACAGAGAAGCCGCTGCTGCTGCTGCCGCTGTTGCTGTTGCTGCAAGAAAACAAGTACGATGGCGAACGATTGTGCTAGGGCGGATGCCATTGAAAGCTTATCGTCTTGCCGCAACAGCTCCAGTCGAAGCTCCATCAGCTCCTTCCAGTAGTTTGCCCACTGGGAGGCGACATCGTCAAAGAATGAGGTCACCAGTTCCGGGTGGCGCCAGAAAGTGTCGCCGTTGCCGTCGACCGCGTTACTCACACCGGAGACGCAGACGCCATGCGATGTGACGTCATTGTCGAACAAAGAAGACCCTCGCAGCAGCGCGGCGGTGATCGACTCTCTGGCTGAGGCTCCGACGGCACCGCTACCAGCGTCGCCCAGGAAGACGCTCAGCAGCGTCGGCAGCACCGGCATGTGCTTCGTTCGCAAGACCAGCGAGGACACACGGCGCACCAGCGTCAGCATCCACTGCTCTTCCTCTTCGAGAAGCGTTGCGAGGCGTGTCCGGGTCGCCTCCAGCGCTGTTGTCGTGGCCGTGCTAGCTGGTGAAGTTGTGAGTGTATCGGGCGGCGCGGAGTTCCCCATGGTCAACCCGCTGCCGGACATCACCGTTGGCAGGGCATAGTAGTAGGATGTCTGATGTCTACAGACCGCACGCGCGGCTGTGCGCACCAGCGACGGTGGCGCCACTTGTAGAAGAAGAGAGAGCAGCTCTACTCCCGAGTAACGAACAGGCTTGAGGGCATGTGTGAGAGCAACGTGGACTGCCTGGAGAATGGCTTGGACGCGATCCACTGAGGTGGAGACGGAGGTGATTCCGGGCGCCAGGGCACTTCTGCTACAACCCCCATCTCTGTCTTGCGTGTTCAAGAGCAGCATGTTGCAGCGCTCGAGATCAGCGGCCTCGCGCGTAGAGGTCGAGCCGAGAGACGACGAGGGCGTCGGCGCGAGAGACCCATCCAACTCAGGTGATATCCACTGGTAGTCGACCAGGACTTGCAATGACTGCAGGGCCTCGTGACGCACATCATCGTTCGTGTCCGTTACGGCCTCCAGTGCTGCAGCAAACGATTTGAGCTTCTCCAGTGGGCTCACACCAGCGAGACCAGCGGGGGAGGTGCTCGAGAGGGACCGTTGCAGCACCCTTGCAGTACCATCAGCGGCGTACCGCATGTACTCGTCGAAAGCGTTGGGCCCTACACCACCAGCAGTGCCACTGCCGTGTCGCAGCGCTGTCGCGAGGGCGGTGGCCTCCTTATCCCTCTGCATGCGTAGCAGACGCGTCAGTGTCGCGAAGGCTGAGGCACGTTGCGCTGCCTTATAGTGATGTGTCCCAGAGAGCAACTCCGAGAAGCTCTGCACAGAGATGACGGGGCGCTTGCGCCTCGACTCATTGTCGCTCAGGTCTGCGGGGGCTGTTGCGGATGCTGCAGGATGAGTCGCTGGGTCTTTCACGTACGGTGCTGCCATTGCAGAGGACATCGCCGTGGACGTAGCGAGGCGCAAGGTGCGGGCGTGCACCTCGGCCCGCGTGGCTGTCGCAGGGGCGAGCTTCTTGCGCCCAACTTTCTGTTTGCGCGTTGTGAAGGCGCTGTCGCCCTTCGGCTTCTTCTCCCGGGTGCGCACCATGATGATAATGATGATGTTTGTGTGGACGGGTAACCGGGAGGGGGTGAGGGACGCCCACGCGTGTGTAGAGATGCCGTTGACAACTGTGGGGCTGTAGAAACCGAATCAAAGGAAGCAGTATGGCACGCAAGGAGTCGATGAAGAAGGGAGAGAGAGAGGGAGGAAAGATTGTCAAGAACTAAAAAATGGAACTCAGATCTCCACTAAGATGAGGCTGGGGGTGGGCATGTATATATACACACACGTCCAAGAGAGGCCCTTCTCCCCCCTCCCCCCCCCCAAAAAAAAAAGGCGCACGAGGGACATAGCACAGAAAAACGGAAGTAAGTGGATGGAAGGAGACGGGGTGGGACATCTACAGGCACACACGGCGATAGCGCAAGTGCAGAGAGTCCTCTCCACGCTTTTTTTTTGTTCCACCAAGCTTGAAAATTCGGAACGCGGGTTTGGAAAGGGAGGGAGGGAGGGGGATAGCTGCATGTACCGGATCTGTCGACTCATTTGTGATCACGTGTTGAGATCACCAAGGGTAGGCAAGCATCATCCTTCGTTTTGATTTCACGACGCAGAGCGTCATTGTTGTAGAAGAGAGCAGAAATCGTGTGTGTGAATGAGGGGGGGGGGGGGCGGCGGAGGGAGGAAAGAGAGGGGCGAAGGATACACACTGGCTTTCCCCCGTCTTTTCTTCTCTGTGTGTGTGTGTGTGTGTGTGTGTGGTTGGGGCAGCGGTCACTGGAGTAGAGGGAGGGGAGGGGGGGGGAAGGGATGAAGGCAAGTGGTGCCCCGAGGTTCATGTCGACGTCCCAGACCACAATACATGATTTGAATGTTGGAGGCTAAGGAGGGGTAGAAACCGCCTCCCGCACACTGTCGGCTAAAAACAAAAGGCAGCAGCCGAGGGGCGATGGGACAGGCGGTATTACCCCCGCCTACTGAGACTCTGCCGCTCCTTTCTCTGGCTACGCGCACCGACACAGCCATACGTTCCTAATGTCCATGAACCGATATACAGGGCAGGGAAAGGCTCTACCTCGCTCGTGATATCCGTCTCGTGCATGTACAAGTATATATTTTGATTCATCGTCTATGTTGTTGAGCACAGATCTGACACCATCATCTCCCACAGTAGTAAAGAAGCTACAAATGCACGCGTATATGTCATCCACTCACCCACCCACCCACCCATCCAGACACACATACACACAAAACAGGGGGATCAACTTAAAAAAGACTTCTTCGAAAAGCCTGCGCACACACATCGACACAAAGATCACAGATAGCTTAAAGACAAGCACTCCCCCCCCTCCCCTCCCCCCACCCCACACCCACCCAGACACACATACACACGCACATGTGTATACATCGTCACTCTTGCCTTTTCACCCTCAAAAACCTATCGCTATCAATCGGCATATAGAAAGGGTGGTGGCGGTGGTGGTGAGCGGGGGAGGGGGGGGAGGGGGGAGACGACGCACACACAGACGCAGAGAAATCGAACGAGACTCGATGAGGAGGCGCGCGTAACACACGCTCGCTGGACAAGATAGAGAGGGTCAAGCAAAAAGATTCCACTCAATAGTGGGAGAGGGGTGGTGGCGGAAAAGCAAGACAAGAGAACTAAAGAGGTGGTACTACACGATGGGAACATCCAAGCTCAGAGGGGTGGGGGTGGGGGAAAGTCCATCGCAGTTGAGGGGAGTGGGGGGAGTGTGTTCTGGTGGCGGCACGGTGGCTTGGGTGAGTCAGTAATTTCTTTTTCCTTTCGACTTCAGAGACTGTGGAGGAAGCTGGCGATAGTTGCGCGCGTGTGTGTGTCTGGGTGGTGGTGGTGGTGGGGGGGGGGGGAGGAGGATCGGTGGGTTGGGGTTAGCATTGCTGTCATCAAAAATGTGTAGAGCTATACTTGGCTGCCTCTGCCTCCGCCTCCGCCCCTGCCTCGTTTCCCTCGTCCACACTAGTGGTCATACGTTCATCCAGATTCTGCCTAGTTGAAGAGATCCGCAAAGGGGTCCTTCTTGGAGGCCACCGGGGCCGAGGGTGTCGGTTTCGCTTCCGGCGCCGGGGCGTTGCGTGCTGGCTGTTGGCCAGGCGCCGGGGCCATGAAGTTCATAGACTGCTGCGGCATGGCAGAGCTCTGGTAGGACGGCTGCTCTATCGGATACGCGCTCTGTGGCCCCTGCTGCTGTGAAAAAGGCGGAGGAGGGGAATACACATTGGCGCCATTGCCACCATATCCCCACGGGGTTTGTTGTGGATACTGAGACTGCGGCACCGGGTACATGCCACTGCCCATCATGGGCGCCCCACTCCCCCAGCTGTTCACCATCATTGGATTTGGCGGCTGCATCTGCGATGCCGGTGCGCTGAAGAGGTCATCGGCGTTGAACACGTCTCTTTGCGGCTCGGCTGCCGCAGGGGGCGCCGAGGGGCCGGTGCCAGACGAGTGCGTCGGGGCGGTGGACGCGACCACTGACGGACCGGCAAAGAGGTCGTCAAAGACGTCTTTCTTTTCCACTTTGCTGACCGCTTCGGCGGGTGCCGCCGCCGTTTCGTTTTCCTGGTGGGACTCCCCCGCTGACGAGGCGGCTTGGTGACCGGCCGTCGCCTTGAGTCGCTTCCACGCGTTCTCCTGCTCTTCAATGATCTGCCTACGGTACTCGGCCATCTCGGCGTCGTCGTCGGCCGGGTCGCCGCCAAGGACTATCATCGCGTCCATCACTGGATCGCCACCGGCGGCGGTGCCATTGGTGCTGACGTCGCCGTGTTTATTCAGGACGGCGCCGTGGCCGTCGCCGTGTGTGTCAGGGGTGTGGCTGGTCAGCTGTTCGTGACCGGGTTCTCTATACGAGACTGGCGGTGCCTTCGCCGGCATGGCACGCCCGAGAACCTTTACATCCTGCTCCTCCCACCCTTCTGGCCACTCCGTTGTGGTGAAGCAGAAAGTGCCGAGGTGGCGGCTGCAATCCTCATCAAAGCGCATGAAGTTGGTGAGCGCGAAGACGTCCCAGCGGGAATCGGGGTTTGGGTCCAGCAAATGCTGAAGCATGACGCGCAGCGACCCTGTATAGGAGCTTGATGTTTGTTGGGGGAAGCGAACGACCCAGTCTCCCTGGCCAATGGAGGAGCTCTGGTCGAACGGGAGACGGAGGTACATCATGTAGTAGAGCAGCACGCCGATGGCCCACATGTCTGTCTTCTCACAAATACGTTTTTTGCTCCACGGGTCCGACATCTCTGGTGCGCGGAAGGCTGGGTTTGTATGCATTTGGATATCCGCGATCGCCATGTTCGCTTCTTCGCGTGTCTCGCAGTGGTACGCCTCCATCGTGGCATTACCGAAGTTCGCTAGTTTATATGCGGCGGGTCCGACGTATTTGTTGTTTATGAGAATGTTCTCTGGACGGATGTCGCGGTGTGTGATGGGCGGCTGCTGAGTGTGCAGGTACCCAAGAGCGCTCGTCAACGCGAGCATGACGTGGCAGATTTCGGCCTCCGTCAGCCGCATTCCGGAAGAGATCCCAGAATTGCCACTGATGCGGCGGTGAAGGTTGTTGGAGCAGTACTCCATCGCAATGCTGACGCCGAGGCGTCCTTCATTGCGTGAGATTTCACTATGAAATACCCGCACAATATTTTTATCCTTGATGCGAGAGACAATATCGACCTCCCTGTGCGCTTCGGCGACCTGGTCCACCCCGAAAAACGAGCGTTTCAACGCCATGTGTCTCGGGAACTCCGGCAGGTTACTCGAGTTTTCAACGAGGTACACGTAGGAGCTGCCACCCTCGCCGTACTTCATGGCTCGCTGGCGACCCACAAGATAGGGCGGCGGCACGTCGCTGATCTTCTGCAGCACACGGAACGGGCGGCCCATGACAATGATCGACTCGCTACCGTCACCGTGGTACTGCTGTACTTTGTTGTTGGATGAGAATCCTTTGTTCTTGCGGTGTTTACCACCGCCCCCAAGAGTGCCGCCGAGAAAATTCATGGTGTTCCTTTTTTTTTTGTGTGTGGTCTCTTTAATAAATACGAATGTTTAGGTATATATTACACACACACACATATACGAATAATTATTTTGTCGTGTGTGTGTGTGTGTGTGTGTGTGTCGGGCGGGGGAGGAGGTGGGATGGAGGGTGTAAGACGGCGGCAGAAGCAGTGGCGGCAGCAGCAGGGGTAGAACCAACTACAAGAGGATATAACGGTGTGTGTGTGCGTGTGTGTGTGTGGGGGGGGGTAGAGTAGTGGTGAGTGGGTTGAGTGGGATATGGAAGGTGGAGCAGGAGGAGGAGGGACAAGGAAGAGATGAGCATCTGCGGAAATCACGGTGCGAACATATATAATATACACACACGAGGAAGTGAGGTGTCCCCAGGTTGCAACACAAGACAAGGGTAGATGCCTCCACTCATCAGGGATGAGAGAAGCAAGACGCAGGAATTAGAGAGGCTGGCTCAGTTTCTGCGTCAAGCACGTTTACGCACCTCAGCCTCTCCCCCCTCCCCCCTCTCACACATCCCCCACCACCAGCTGTGCTGCTGGGGGATTTTCCTTTGGAAAATATAAATATATTTGCGTGATCGTGCCACATCTCACTCATGGCGGTTATGGGAGCGGCAGGAAGGGGGATGGAGGGAGGAGCTTTGTATATGTGTGTGTGTGTGTGTGGAGACCCATCAATCGAAGGATATATCTCAGGATCCAGTGAGCGAGCGGTAGGCGGACAAGCACAAGGGTAGGGGTTATCCGCTCAGGGGAGACCATTTCGATCCCCCCCACTCCTCCACACACATAGAGAGACTTGCGGGAAGTCGAGACGGGTGTTGAGGGACGATGAGTGCTTACGACGCATCAGGTTATGAAAAATGGTAGCGACCCGACACTCTGCTCGGCCGCGCTGGGGCCCCCTCGCTGCCGTCGTCTTCGTCGTCGTCGTCCCCACGCTCTCCTTGCCCACCGCGTCGGTTTCCGCGAACGGCTCCTGCGTGGGCTGACACTACCGAGTTCTGCGGGGCATGGTATGCGTAGGGCGGCGCCTGCGTGTACTGCGGCTGCTGCAGACGAGTAGGAGGGCCACCGAAGCCGGTGATGGCAGGACCGGGGAAGGGGGCAGTTGCTGTTGCTGAAGGTGAATATCCCCCACGCATCGAGGATCGTCGGTGTTCAATGTCGGATTGCAGCTCCGCCGCCTCGCCGCTCTTCGCTCGGCTCTCCTCGTCCTCCGCTCGAGAGGCACCCGCTGTGCCTGGGCGATACATGGTACCCTCCATGGTTATCTGGGGACGGTAGAAAGGCGGCGCCGTTGCCCGCATGCCGCTGACTGTTCCCGTGGGACGACCGGAAGGACTTCTACCTTCACTCCTCACCGTCTCGTCACCGTAAGCAGTTCGCTGTGTGTAGCCACCAGCGGAGGGGGCGGTTAGTGCGTGTCCTGTAGTGGTGGTGCTGGTACCACCGCTACTGCGGTGTCCGGCAGAGTAGCCGAGGTCGACGTGCGGCGGTGCTGCTACACCTCCTGCTGCCGCTGTGCCGTAGGGCAGGCCAACGCTATTCCTCCTGAGTCCAGCTACTGGGTCGGAAGCATCTGTGGCGACGGTGGCATGAATGGCACCACTACCCGCACCCGCTGTTTCGACCGACCGGACACCACCACCGCTGTAGGCGTGGCTTCGACTGGCCCGAGACTGCCCTGGGACCGAGGATGCCGCATGTGTTTGGTACACAGGACCGCTGACGCCAATTGTTCCACGGAATCGGCCACGGGTGCCACTTCTAACAGCACCCGCACCGCTGTGGTCGACCGCGGTGGTTCTCCTGGCAGAGAACCGCAGAAGCTCCTCGACGTTGTTGAGCTCGGCGATATCCTCCGCAGTGCCGAGGTCCAGCCGTGTGCCGTACCGGTTTAGCATGGTGTGTATCTGGAGCTTCCTTTGTTGTGTGTGTGATCTATGAGGATAAAGTTGAACTTTTAATGTGGTGTGGAGACGCCCTGGGTTCGGAGTGTCTCTTCAACGCGGCGCTTCAATGTATGTTTTTTTTTTCTTGTGTGTGTGTGTGTGTGTCTCTCTCTCTCTTGCATGTACTGGCTGTATTTTAGATGAGTGAGATGGATGGTAGTGGTGGGAACGTGAGACTCATAGGCTGCCAGAGTGGTGAGATTGTGCGTGTGTGTGGAGGGGAAGAGAGGAGAGGAGAGAGCCTCACTACACTGGAAGCGCGTGTCGAAATCAATGCGTGTACGACGACAAAGGAATGAGGAGGAGGAGGAGGGGGGGAGGGCAGAGGAGGGGTCCGGTGCTTCCAATGAGTAAAAGGGAACGCGAATACAAACACTCGTGCACAATTGCGAGAGGATCTGTCCTGTAGGCCTTCGACACCGGTTTCGTTCTGCGAGGTCACTCGAATATTATTAGTTTTTGTCTGTGTGTGTGTGTGCCGAGTTGAGCGGCTGTCCCTTCCTCCTGATTTGTTCTCAATACCTTCCCCTCATATATTGGTTCATGGAGGGGAGGAGTCATGCATTCATGAGACTTGTGACGCAGACGTAAACACAGACACACACATACAGACACACTCACCCACACCCACTCACCCACACCCACACACCCACCCACCCACCCACCCACACACAGATATATAGATGTATATACCCCCAAAACACTTCTCTTCCTCAACACAGAGCCGTCCCCTCTTTTCCCCGGTGTAACACTGCACCTCCAAATCCGCGTATCCCTCACACAGGAGACCCGAAAAGGCCAACCAACCAAAACGTGCCACATTTTACACTGTCACGCTCTTGACTGAAGAGGCGCCGGTCGACCTACTACCACTTTAGAAGTGTGTGTCGTCTAGGCCAGTATTGCCGCTTGCGGACGACGGTTGACCACCGATGCTCGCCGTGGGGGTCGCGGCCACCTTAGAGGACTCGCTGCCTACAGGACGCAGCGTTGTGGTACCGCTGCCGCTGTTTAGAGACCCTTCCAAGACCACCGAGGCGTGCAGGATTCGGGGTGCCGCCGCCGTCGACTCCGGAAGGGGAGGCATTGCACTGCCGCCGCTACCGCGGAGCGAAACCGCCGCCGCACCAAGGGCCACGCTGGCTGCCACTTCCGTGTGCACAGGATTCTGCGCAAGGTAACGATTTTGCAACGTGTTCGTCGAGTAGGCGAAGTTTTCCTCCACGAAGCGGGTCTGCGGACCACCGTAGGAAAATCTGAACCCCTCATCGCTGGCGAGCAGCGCGTGCATCCGCTGCCGCTCCGGCAACCACGCCACTCGCACGTTCGGGTTGGTCATAGATGGGCGGGATTTGCGTAGGTACGTGAGCGGGGCCTCCTCTCGCGCGTGGTGCGCAAGGCTGAGCAGCTCCACCCAATGTGCCGCACGCTGCACGTAGGCGGGCCTGTCTTTCGCCATAAGATCCTTGGAGCTGCGCCTGAAGCGAGCGAGGCGCAGCACCGCGATGGGGTGGATGTCTGGGAAGGCGGTCTCCAGCCAAGTGACAGCCGCATCGCCGTTGGCGTCCGCGCCGGTCTTCGCCGGGTCTGTCAGCGGCAACCCACGCGCGTCCGTCAAGGCGTTGCCCTCCTGCATGGTCTCCAGGTAACGTGCGTAGATTGCGACAGCCACCTGTGGTGCCACAGCCACCACGTTCTGCGATAGCGCCATACCATCAAGCGCGTCCTGCTTAACGTGCACCGTCTTCCCCTCCTTGAGCGCCTGCTGCATAACGGTGCCGAGGCGCACGTAAAGGTCACAGTCGAGCAGCTTGTTCTCCATGAGATAATCATACACGACGCGCGCCTCCTCGCCGGCGTTGTGGTCCAGCAGGTACTCCAGCGCTGAACTCGCGATACGGTAGCGCCAGATCAGGTCGACCTCCGCCCTAACAATCACATTCTCGTAGTGGCGGCCCACCATGACGTTGTAAACCCACATCACACGCACACGATGCTTGGCGCGGATTGCGCAGCGCAGCATGTTGTACAGCACCTCCCCGTCTCGCGCAACGTAGAACAGCCTTGAGTTGCCGTCTTCAAAGATGGCGATCGCGTCTGCTAGCTTTGCACCCGGGACGCAAGCAGCTGTTAGTGCGCGGTACACATCCACTGGCGGCACCGATGTCACGCGCCTGTACTCCTCGCAGGCCGCCTTCAAATGACCTCGACGAGCGAGGCGGACAATGCGTTGCATGAGTGGAACCTCGTGCACAGAGACCGGCACCGAGCCGTTGCGCTGCAGTTTTGTCGAGCGACGGAAGTAGTGGTCTTCCTGAAAGAAGGGGCCGCGACGGAGCCAGCGGTAGATGCGGCCACGACAGTCCAGCGTGGCTGCGTTGAGACCGACGCGGTTCGGGTCTTCCACGGTGATGTTGTCGTGGTCCACCATCGCGGGCTTCTGCAGCCGCCCAATGTAGGGGTCGTAGGAGTGAATGAGGTCGTGGGTGACGCGGTGGCCGTTGCGGGCACTCATTAGCGATACTGGCGTGACGAGGGCTTTCGACCCCAGCGAGATATCCGGCATAAACTTTTCTAGCTCGTGTTTAGGGATGATGGAGACCGTGTTGTCCTCCAGCGTGTGCGTCTTCTTAGTGCAGTAGCCGCTGTTGTAGTTACCGGGCCCGGTGCGGTAACGACCCGTTCCCCAGAGCTGCGCCATGTCATCGTCGACCAGATTCTCGCGACCGAAACGGCTCGGCTGCCACGGCACACGCGCACGCGGGACGTAGCGCATCACTGACATCACCGAGGGGTGCCCCGTCCCCCGCCCCTTTGTGAAGACGCCAATGACAGACATGGTAGTGCAAGGCTAAAGCACAACACGAAGACAAATATTAGGAGGAGGGTGAGACACTGACTTGCGCGTCGCACAGTTGAGGGTGTGCCCGTGTACGTGTACGTGTATGGGTGTGTGTGCGCACGTTGGGTACATGTATCGGACAGAGCAGCAGTTGTGTTGACACTGCGTGGTACCGATGGTCGATGGCTTTAGTGTGCGCACGCGACCACGTGTGTGTGTGTGTGTATGTGTGTGAAGTGAATGCACAGAATTTATGCACCGAGTGTGTACACACACACACACAAAAAAAAAAAAAACACACAAAGAGAGGGCGGGGGAATGGAAGAGCAGGATGATGGGATGCGCCTGGAACAGCCCGCAGCCCCCAGCACCCCCTCCCCCAGAAAAGCAAGGACGCAGGGGTGGGTGGGGTGGGTGGGCACACACACACACACAGAGAGAAAGACACGTAAAAAATACGTCGAATGTGTGCCTTTATCACAGGGTTTATGGTTGTGTGCCTTTATCACAGCACTGATACGAGTTGGGAGACAATAGTGGGAATGAGAGAGGCGGAGGGAAACCTTAAGAATCCACTCACACATCAATGAGCTGCCGCCGGAGTCGCTGGGGCTTTATGTTTATCGCAGTTGTACGCGCCCTCCCCCCATTGTCCTCGGCTATTCGTACACACACACACACACACCGTAGCATGTATCGATACCAATGTGTGAAGTGCATGCATACATGAAAGCAGCAACAACTAAAAAACAGGTCCGAGAAACCGCACCGGAGCGGCCACATCAGCGAAGAGCGCGCCAATGCACACACGCACACGTGTGACTACCCCAGAAGCGATCGCCCTCCCTCCCTCCCTCCCTCCCTCCGGGGTGGGGTGGAGGGCGAGAGTAGAGGGACATAACGGGTCAGTCGTCCGATGCGAACCGCGTAAAGAACTCCTCTTGCGTTGGCATGGTACCGTACAGGGCGGTAGAGGCGGCTACTGCCCCCGTAGAGTCGGAACCGCCGATGATGATGCCAGTGTCAGCGGCGTCTCCTTGGCTGCCAGCTGCGCGTCTCATTGCCGACGGGGCGAAGGCTGAGGGCCCAGGTACGCGCTGGCGATCTTCTTCTTGTTGCTTTCGGCGCCGCGTGGTGGAGGGGATCACACTCTCTCCTGCCTCTTTGGTATTCAGTCGAGCTTGGAGCTGATGGAGGAGGGAGTCGTTGTGCAGGTCATGACCAGTGATGTTTGAGGACGACTTCGGATGCGGAGAGCCTGCCTTGGAATCCAGGTCGTCCGTTCTCGCAAAGGCGGCAAAGTAAGTCTTATGGAGGGTGGCTTCCTCCTCGGCGACTGTGGCGCGGAAAGACAATTGAAGGGGCTGTGGCTCACCACGTTGCAGCAACGACATGGGTGTTGATGGCACGGGCACCACTTCCATGACCGGAGAAGGGACTGCGGCATCGCTATTGGTGACGGGCTGCTCAGTCAAGAATACGGCCTTCACGCCTCCTCGCCGATTAGTGAACACACTGCCACCGGGAGCAGCGCTGGTTGCTTTCGAGTTTGCGTGTGACGCCTGCGTGTGTTGTATTGGTGCCGCCATATGTGAATGATACCACAGCTGATACGGCAGATCAGCCGTTGTGTAGTGGGACGCTGCTGCTGCCACGGCAGAGGACTTTGGAGGCTTGGCTGAGCTGTCTTCCCCGACAGGGCGGAAGAAGTAGCAAGACGGGTAGGCGAAGGTGCCGTACAGGTCTTGCCACTGGGCCGCACAGAGGCGCTGCCACAGATGATCGACCGGGCTGTGCTCGGGGAGGTACACGCTTTTCATCAATGGCAACTCGTCTGATGCCTGAGCGCCGCCATCCGAGGCGCCCCCAAGTGCCCTGGCGGGATGTCTTTGGGACAGTTGGTCAGAAGGCCTGTTGCTCCAGAGTACGCTACCGTCAGAGCGCTGAAGTCGGTTGCCGTCGCTGTGCGACATAGCCGTCGCCATACGCGAGCGCAACTCCTCCGAGACGTCGACCGCAGATCCGAGCAGGACTGAGACGGTCTGGGCAGCGACTTCAAGCACCGCCACCGCCACTCTCTCCACGGCGGGGTCGGTGCTCTGGACGCACTGTGAAGCGACTTCGCGCAGAGAGGTTTGATTCACCGCTGTTTCCTGTGATGCAAGATGACGCAAATGCCCCAGAAGGTTTGTGTAGTACACCGCGTGCCTCCAGTTGTTGCCGTCTATGCGGACAGTCGAGAAGAGCGAGGGGAGAGGTGACGTTTCGTGGGCAGCCACGTGGCTGCTACACCCGCCGAGCGTTTCTAGCGCTACCACGACAGCAGCACGGAGACGCCGCCTTTGCATAAGCTGTGGCTGCTGCTGCTGCTGCTGTGATAGTGGTGGGGCGTTGCTCTCAGGGCTGAGTTGCAGCAGTTGCGTCACGCTGTGCGGCATAAGTTGTGGTGAACAGTGTAGAAGTGCCCGTGCCACGGTGCTCACTGCCTCTGTTTCGATGTGGTCTTCTCCACACAGCATCGATGCCGGCGCGCCACCAGCAGCCATGGGCATCAACTGCAGAGTTTCAGAGTTGACAGGGAGTGCATCGAGCGCACGTTTTAGCTCGCGTTGCGCCTCGTCTGCTTGTGCCCCATTTACGGCCGACACGAGCAAGCTGGAGCGCACCACGAGCCACCACCACCGCTGTGCCACCGCTGCACGACTCCGCTGCGATGAATTGGGAGCTCCATTTTTTCCCGCTACCCGCAGCAGCAACAGGGCTTCCTGGACCAAGGCCCGGGTAACGCAGGCCAGCGGTAGTTCAGCCAGCGCCTCCGCTACCGCCCAGCCACACTGCAGAATTCTCGGTTCGGTTACCGTGTCGCCCCCAGTGCAGTCACGCCCCAAGACGGCTGTGATGTGCTGCAGACTCTGCCGCACCGAGGCGGTCAGCGTTCCGGTGGCGGATACGAGCTGCTGCACACATCGACTGACCGCCAGCGCCTCTACCACAAGCGTTGCCTGGCGGATCAAATCAGTGACGTTGACCTTGACCATGTTGCCGACGTGTGTGACGCCGGCACCCGTCAGCCGCTCCAGGACCGCACGCATCTCTCTTGACGTCTCAGAGCCAGAAGAGGAGGGGGACTCGTAGGCGAGCTCACAGGAGGCCGGAGCGTAGACGCGCTGCAGCCACTCCATATACTGTGGCCGCGCCTTCAGCCGCAGTCGCGCAGCGTTGCTGGATTGCACTTGCTGCACGAGCTTCTTGAACCACTTCGCGTTGCTCGCTGTCGCCGCCTGCGGGTAGATGGCCGAGCTGTTGTACTGGGCATACTGTAGCTGCAGCTGCCGCAGCAGTCGGCTGCGCGCAACAAGAGAGAGGTGGCTACCGTACTGGAGGTGAAGTTCTCCCTTGCCACCTGTCGTTGTCGTCGCTGATGCGGGCGGTACCACTTGCAAGAGGGGGCAGTGCAGCAGGGAGGTGCACAACTGCACGGCAGCGCCACTGACATGCACAAGATAGAGAGTACCCCCACGCTGGAGTAGGAGTACTGGACTCGTTGCTGCAGCGTGCATTCCTTCTTTTATCTCGTATTCTCCTGGCCACACGGGAGGCCAAACCCACAGTGCACGCGACACGGAGGCGTACCTGGAAGTGGAGTGGTGTGCGTCCTCAAAGCCAAGCGAAGTGGCGCCCGATGCAGTGCGCGCCGCGCTACCTTTTCTACGCAGAGAGGTAGGCGCTCCTGCCCCAGTGGTGCTGGCGTCGCGCCGACGTGCGGCGCCATCACCCGCCAAGGTGTCGGCCGCCATACTCGACACACACAACAGCTCGTCCCAGCGGCGGTACAGGTGCACGTTTACCGGCAGCAGTGATGCAGACACGCGCGCAACACCACGGCGTCCTACCAGCGGGAAAGTCGCAACGGCCACACCGAAGCAGCGTGACACCACGGCCACCTGCACGGCAGGATCGCCATGATCAATTATCATCACCGCGCTCAGTTGTACGGGCGTCAGCAGCGAGCAGCTCAAGGACTCGGCTGTGTTGTCTGCCTTCCATCCATCCATCGCCGCCGCAGCGTACGGCACCAGGCGGAGGTGCTGGCGGCTTCCACCGGCGGCTCCCCCTTGCCCCCCCGTGGTGCGCTCATCTTCCCTGACGCGACTGTTGCGGGTGCGGCTGGCAAATTGGTATGTGTCGTCCATGAGGCCATCCATGCGGCTGCTGCTGCTGCTGCTGTTGCTGCTGCTGTTGGTGGTCTCTATAGTGGCGAAAACCAGCACCTTACGGTCAGCGTAATACAGAAACAGTTGGGCCACCACAGCCGGGTCGACGTCGAGGAGGACGTCCTCCTCGACGGACTTGCAGGGTGACGAGGTGCTACCCGTCATTGTTTCTGTCAAGACGCTGCTGAGAGCAAATACTTGGGATGGGTTCGCTGTCGACGGGTCGTCCATCTGCACTAGCTCTGGTGACCGCCAGCGAAGTTCCTGTGTATCTGCGGCAACGTAGTACCTCTGCATGGTGAGCTGAATCGCCTCTGGGCGTGGTGATAGCGCCGTGTCTGTGGACTTGGGGGGTGGGGGTGCTGCCTCCGATAGCGGTGCCCACAGGCTCCACACACACGGAACAACTCCGTCATTGCTCAGTTGAAAGGCGCAGTCAAGCAACTGCTTCGAGGGCGTCGCGGACGACGACGGACACACCTCGAAATCAAACTGAGGTACGGGCAATGGTTGTATCTGCGTGTGTTGCACCGCTTGCAGGAGGGCGCGCTTCATCTCGCTGGTCGGTGCGACAGCTGCCTCGGCCCAGCTGCCTCGCCCGCCATTATCTGAGTGTCGACGCCCTAGTTCGTACAGCTGACGCAGCGCATTCTTGTCAGAGGGCAGGCACACCACAGCCGCACGCAGGGGTGCGCGCGTGCGGCCGGGGCTTTCGCCATCCGCCGCCTCCTCTACGACGCTATCGAGGTAAAGGAGCCCGGCGATGAGGAAAGGGTAGTCCGCGTAGGCGCTCTCGGCCCGGCTGCCAAGAAAGTAGAAGCCGTGCTCGAGCCGACACAGCGCCGGCGCCGCGGAATCACTTAATAGTCGAGCAACGTTCACGTTCACACTATCCTGCACCGGATGCGGAGACAAACCCGATGTTGTGGCGTTGAATGTGGGCGCGGGCGACGACTGCGGTGTCAGGCACAGGCGCACGCAGATGCAGCCACTGCTGATCGTGTCAGTGTCTGCCAGCAGAGACAGATGAAAGACCTCGCTGCCTGCGGCGGTGTCGTCCTCGGCGTCTGCCTTTGCCTCGACTTTTTCTCCGTTCGCAGCGGCTGGGCCTTGAATAGGCAGAGGTCGAGTGAGCCCTGTAAGGCGGGAAAAGATTAGCGTGTGTGAGTCTTCGCTGTGGTTCACTGGAAGGCGAGGGGCGAAGACGGCATTCAGCAGGGCGCCGCGTCCCCACAGTGGCAGCACATCCGGCCACTGCACGCATGACAGCCCCGCGACACCACCACCACCACCAGCGGCTGTGATAGAGCCTCCTGGGCGGTATACAGCGGGCGAGGATGGGATGAGCCACCAATTCTCGATTCCTGGTGTGCCACTCGCATCCTCTACGACTTTTCCGTTGGTAACCTGTGAGTCGGTGCGTGGCGGCAGGAGACGGCGACTGCGCACTGACGGCACATCCATGCTGGCCGCGATGAGATCGTTGCAGGACAACTCCACGAGCACCCGGTTACTCTGGAGGACAAAGAAGTTATCAGGTGACCCCAGCCACGTCCACGCACGCAAGAACGTGACATTCGGCGCGGTCGAGGTAGACGAAGATGTTGTCCCATAGGAGGAGGGTACCGCGTAGAAGGCACGATCCGCGGCGATGACGCCATTGGCTTCCGCGCCGCTCATGCCTGCTGTTGCCGCGACGGCCCGCGTACACAAGAGGCGCAGTCGTGTCGGGGTGACAAGAAGAATTTGGACATTATGAAACACCCACTTTCGCTTGGATGAGGAGAATCGGGAGAGCGTGTGGCCTGCGCCGTGGCGCGGCACCAGGACAGCGGCGGAGGGAACGAATTGTGCATCAATCACTGGTTGGGGCTGGCATTGAGACCTTGGCGGTGGCGCGAGGGAGCCGCCACTGTCGCTGGATGGTGCTGTCGCGGCAGATAGAAGAATCAGTTGAGCTTTTGGCGGCGTCGTTTTCTCTCCGTCACCATTGATGGCGAAGACCTGCACCTCTGACCGGTTCAGGAGGAGTAGTAGCAGTGGCGCGAAAGGATGAGCACGAATGCTCAGCGCCTCTGCCGCTCCTGCAGTGCCTCCAGTATGGTTACTCGTCGGGTGTGACCTTCCTCTTGACATTGCCTTGATCACGTAGGCCCCACCACCAACCATGAGCGCCTTGGTAGTGGAGGCTGCCAAAGGGTTTGTGTAACCGAGGTGAATGACGTACACCGCGGGTTCATTGCATCGCTGGTACATGTTCCGCTCCGGCCCACTACCAGCGCTCTCCTGGAGGTGGTGGTAACGTTGACTCGTCATTGCCTCTGTAGCGGCCTTCACAGCGTCGCGACACGCCACTGTGAGGTACATCAATGCCCCATATGTCTCCACCTGTGTCACCATGAAATGTGGGCTGAGAGGTGAGGCGGAGGGCGAGTTGCTGCGGCCGCTGGCTGAGTTGCCACCGGCCCACTGCACAAGGATCACATCCGTCTTCACATCGACGAGGTACAGATCGTTAGCGCTCGTGATGACATACAGAAGATGCTGAGCGGTCAACGACGACGACGACGGCTGCTGCTGCAGCCGCTGCACCACCTCGCGCAAGAGATCCTCGTTTCTCCCGCGCAGGAACCCGCAGTGCGCGATTGAGCACCCAGCATGCTCAGAGCTGAAGGAGAACACTTTGAAAGGGTTCTCGGGTGGCGCGAGCGTCGCGAGTGGGGCTCCAGCACGACCAGCGTTCGCCACGCCGTTGGTGGTGCTGCAACTGGGCATTGCGGCGTTTCCCTGACGGAGATAAGCCTTTCGGGCCACGTCCATTTCTATGAGCCATGAAAGTGTGTCTGTTTTCGCTGCGTAGAGGCAGACTTCGCCGGAGCTAAGGCCCATCACCTGAATTGGCTCGATCGGGTGCATGGAGACACTGGTGATGAAGGCGTCAGCGGCAGCGGTGGCGCGGGTTGGAGCTCGCATGAGGCGTTCCCGTGGCTGCCGTGGGGGAGATGCTGAGAAAACCATGGCTGCAACTCGGAGGCTCACATGCAACTGGGGAGAGGGGGAGCACTGCGTGCGGTACGAGGATGGGGGGGGGTGG
Organism: Porcisia hertigi; assembly: GCF_017918235.1. NCBI lineage: Eukaryota > Euglenozoa > Kinetoplastea > Trypanosomatida > Trypanosomatidae > Porcisia > Porcisia hertigi. The sequence continues at coordinate 367,548 of NC_090574.1, forward strand.
GTGGGTGGTGGCGGCGGCAGCGGCGAGGAAGAACAGCCCGAAGCGAACTCCCCCTCCCCTCCAACAGAGAGAGCAGCTTGAGGGTGCAACGGTGGCGGTGCGACCGATTAAGCAAACAAAAAGCTGGGAAGCGTGTATATCAACTAGGTGTTCTCAATCACATTAAGATCCAAGCCAAGAAGGTGGAGAAGCAGAGGCAGCAACGATCCCAGAAAAGCAAAGAGCCCAAGACCCGGATATGATGCCCATCGACTGCAAACCTAAAAGTCCATGTGAACGTGTGCGCGTTTGGGGAGGGAGGCAGGGAGGGAGGCGGGCGCGGGGCTGTATGTGAGGGCGGGGGCTGGGACAAGGCGGCGGTTGCACCCCCCCCAGTAAAGGCAACAAGAAGAAAGGCAGGGAGAGGAGGGAGGAGAACTAAGTAGTACGAGTGTGTCTGGACGTCCAGCTCCATTAATCCTATGCTCGTCTGCCCGACTGCCTGTTCTTCCGCTAACTTTGGGGTCGCGCAGCAGAATGCCCAGTCAAGCACACGCTACAGCAACACCCGATAGGCAACGCACGTATATGCTCTCGAGAGCATCAGCGATTACAACGCCGAGCAACATCCCCCTCCAAAAAGAGAGGAGGATTCGCGAGGCATTGAGACGGAGAGAGGGGGGAGAGAGAGACAGAGAGGTAGACGGTTTAGTGAGACGGTGGGTCTGATACAATTGTGTGCAGCGGCAGTGCTGCGACGTGTGGCCCAAACACGTGAGTTGTTATTGGTAGTGTGAAGCACCGTCCCCTGTCGTTTTTCATTGGACGGAATGCTCTCAATGCTTCGCCGACAGACGCATCCTCCCCCCCTTTTTCTCTCAATTCTCCCGATTTCACAGGCCACCGCCACCACAAACTTTGATTCACATGATCCACCACTCCCTCAACTTGATGCAAAACAAGGATATAAATATAAATAAATATAAATATTCTCCTATGTTCCTTTTTTTTCTTCTGGCGGGCCGCCAGGGGCACTGTCACACACACACACACACACCGTGTACAAAACACCTTCTGTTACAAATAAACGTTTTATACGGCGGTCGTCGTAACCATAAACACACGATTGCCGAGAAGAGGGTCTGCACTCCAGAAAAAAAACAACAACACCCAACTATCAATCATCACCATAAAGCGTCACACACACACACACACACAAAGCGAGAGAGAGAGAGAGAGTTTTTTTTTGTCTGTCTGTGTCTGTGTGAGATACGCTTCTTATTCGTATTGGATACCAAAAATCACGTCACCTGCAGGCGTCCTCCCCCCCCCTCCCCTCCTCTCCTCACGACGGTCTATCCGAGAGCGAGGAGATGCTGAGGTCCTGCGTTAGAGATGCCTGTCCACGATAGCGATCGGCAGCACTACTGCTGCCACCACCACCGCGACGTCGGCGAAACGCGGACGCCGCGGACGCCGACAACCCTTGCGCCAGAGCCTCCCGGGCAGACAGCTTCTCGGCGTCAGACTGCAACAGTGCCTCTTCTAGTTCCTCCACCTTTCTGATCAAAAGATTGTTGTCCCTCCAGAAATGGTCACGCTGCGCCGCGGTGGTCTTCATGGACTCCTGCGCGGCGGTGAGACTGGCCTTCGTGTCCGCCAGCTCTGTCAGCATCTGCTCGCACCTCCGCTCCACCTCTACGCGCTTTGACACCTCCTCCTCCCGTTCGGTTTCAAGTAGTGTGATGGCTGAGCTCTGGGTCGCGCACTTTTCTTTGGTAGACGTCAGCTGGGCTGTGATGCGGTCCACCACTGCCCGTGCCTCATCCGCGGCAGACTGCGCTACCGCTGCGGCTTTCGCGTGTTCCTCGATCGAAAGGGCGATGGCGTCTTTCTCTGTCTGGAGCTGCGCCGCTGATTTCTGGAGGGCGTCCTGTCGAGCCTGCATCTCGCCGAGCTGCGCCTCGAAACTCAAGCAGGTGGAGAGACCGTACCGACGTGCCATTAAGCTCACGGGGTCTTCGCTCATCACTTCCAGTTGTTTGCGCAGATCAACCTCGCGCCGCTTCCACGAGGACTCGGCGGCGCGCAGGACGGCGATGTCCTTTGCCTGTGCCTCGACACACGCGTTGAGGTAGCGCACGCGCTGACGCAGGGCAGCGAGAGGGGCTTCGTCGACGTTAAAGAGTGCGACCATACGAGACGCGGCATCTACCGTCTCCTCTGCGTTGCGCTGCACCGTATCGTCCCCGCCGTCCATCTCTCGCAGCACTGCGAGTCGTGCGAGTGCGTCCTGTAGACGCACCTCTGCCGCTTGACGCTCCTGCACTGCTTCCCGCACACCGATCTCGCGTTGCAGCAGCTCTTCCCGCACGTGAGCAAGGTCCTGCCGCGTTTCCTCCAGCTCTAGTTGCAGGCGGGTCGAGGTATCAGACAAGTTGTGTATAAGCTGCGCATTCGCGCTCAGTACGCTGTTGTCAGGGTAGAGCCGGCATAGCAGTTCCTGCACGTCGTTGCGCATCAGTATTTGTGCCTTGAGCTCCTCGATCATCGCGTCCCGACTTCGGGCAAGCTCTTGTTGATCCTGCACCTCTTTCCGCGCGAGAGCAATCGATTTCTCCAAGTCCCCTGCATACTGCTTCACATCCCTCAGCTGTTCATGGAGTTTCCGCGAACGGCTCTCCTCACTGAGCAGGCGCTGTTCCCGCATCCGCACTGCGTCCTCCAGCTCGCCGCATTGCTGCCTAGTCTCTCGCTGTTGCATCTCTAGCTGACGCTTGAGATCATCCACCTGTTCCTGCAACTCCCGATGCGCCGACTTGGCGTCGCGCAGGTCCGCCTCCCGTTCCTTGAGAGAAGCCGCAGTCTTCTCTAGTTCAGCGACCGCTACCTGGTACTCCTCCCGAGAGAGCATCTCGCTCATGCGCTTCTCAAGACGCTCGGCTGCGGCAGAACTGTCATCGCGGGCCGCCTCCAGAACCCACATGCGCTCCAGCAGCGAGGCGTGCTTCGCCTTTTCCGCGTCGAGCTCTTCTTGTGCGGTCCGGTAACTCACTTGGCTCAGTGCGAGTTGTTGTTGGAGTTCCCGAAAGATGTCGAGGGTCAGCGTCTCATCATCAAACTCGTCGTCGCTGTCGTTGTCACTGTCGTGGTGGTGGTGGTGATGCTGCTGTTGTTGCTGGCTGCGGCGGGGGTGGTTGCTGGCACTGTCTAGGCTACTGGCTCGGTCACCGGCGCAGTCGCCACGGGGCTCCTCGTCAGCGTCGGTAGTGCGGGACGAAGGCAACACCATCGGCGGAACCAGTGGCGTACGTCGGGCAGGCGAGCCAGACTGCGGGGAGGCGCGGAGGCCAATGGCCACGACACCCTGCACATCTTCGCCATCGAGGAGAGAAGCTTGACTGGGTCCACACGCAACGGAATCGGTGCCCACAGCGGCGGCGATGTCCATGTTTGCGTTCCGTAGCTGCAGGGCCTTGATGGTGCGCCGCTTACGCTCCAGCTTCAGCAGCAGACGCGTCACACGTTCCTTCTCCTGGTGGTGCCGCGCATCTTTGCGTGCCTGCGCAGCCTGGTAGACATGCAGAAGGGTCGCATCCTTTTTGGAAGCCGTGTGGAGCAGTGTGCGAAGCTGATGAAGTAAGGCCACCTGCTCCTCGGGGCGAAATTCGGTGTGGCCCTCTCTCAGTAGGTAGTCTTCGCTCTGCACAACAGGGCTGCCAACGGAGCCAACGCTGCTGTCTACCCCACCTCCCTCTTGTCGCGCTCGCTGATGTGGAGGCCAAGGTGTACAAGGGGCAGCGTCGACGTGCGACGTGGTGGTAGATGAGGCGAAAGTGACGCGCGAGGCTTGGAATGCTGCGAGAAGCGCTTGTTGTACTTCAGTCCACGTGTTCTTCACGACTGTCTGGATCTCTTGATGTTGATCGGCAGCCGTGAGCGCCACGTCAGCCAGCGCTGCGGACTGCCGTAGGCATAGCTGCAAGAGGCTGCGCAGACACGCAGACATTGCACGCATGGAGGCATCAAGGGCAAAGCGATCCGTCTCCGAAGCCGTATCAGCGGTCAAGTCGATACCTGCAGCGTCGCCGCCATCTGCACGTGCCTGCTGGACCGCGTTGTCGGTAGCGCGCTGCGCCTCCAGTGCCTTGAGCAGCGCTCGCGAGACCTCTGTGTCCGCCGAGGTGAGCTGCACATCACGCCGACGGACTATTGCATCCACCATGTTGGCAACCGCGTCACTAGCGTCTTTGGTGAGCCACGACTCCACCACCGCAGCCGGCGTAGCGTCTGCTCTTAAATCGTCCGTGGCGTTCGGCTTCGGCGCCTTGTTCTCAACTGGTCCATCGCTGTCTTGACGGGCGCCATCAGCGTCCCCGCGCTCCCGATTGCCATCGTCGTCGTCACCCTCTCGGTTGCGCTTGCGAGAGTGTTGCTCACCTGCCTGCAGCAGCAGTGCCGCCGTGGAGGCAGTGAGCGTGGCCGGCGGCACATCGAGGTTGGCATCAGTGCCGTCGCTGCGTTGCGCTGGTGCATACCGAGAGGAGGAGGAGGAGGTGACCACGACCCCGGACGAGGAGGTTGCTTCTACCCGCTGGGAGGCAGAGAGACACTTTTGATTTTGTTCCGCCGCTTCAGCGCGCTGCGTCGCCTCGTACAACTGCTTCACGAGCTCCTGGTTTCGCAACAGCAGCTCGGAAACAGAGTTTATGCTGAAGCGATCGAGGCTCTCGTCCTTGTCGAGAGTGTCCAGGAGATGTAGCAGGTTCGGATCACGACTCACGTCGTCTGCACTGTGCACACGCCAGGCCGAAGACGACGGTGAGCCGTGGTCAGATGGAGGCCGTGCTTGGGTTAGGCGCACGGCCACTTCCTCCGTTCCTACTTGACGTGTTACCGTTCCGCAAGTCGTGTCAACTGTCGAGAACGTTGGCGGACGCCCGAGCGCGCATCCGCTGAGATGATCACTGGCCGGCAGATGCGGGCTGCACACGCGGTCGACCTCGATCGTGTTGCTACCGAGCTGCCGCAGCGAGACGCGCCGCGGCCGACGCGAAGGCTGAGGAAGGGCTTCGTTGTCCAGCTGCGGTGCCACCAGGTGTGATGCAGCGTAGGTGCTCAGCCGCTGCTGCACGCCCTCCTCCACTTCCATTAGCGAAGTCGTCGGCGAGGCGTTGATGGATATTAGGGGCGAAGATGGCTGCGGCTGCCAGCTGCCGAGCACCGCTGTGCTCGCCTGCTTTTCACCCGCCGGGTTGGTCACACAGGGGGTCGATGACGGCCACATCGCGTTCAGCCACGCGCTGCGCCGCGCCGTTTGCGATGGCAAAGTCGACAGACGCGCGTCGGAGGGCACCAGGGGTGTGGGGGACGACGTCCGAGATGACGCAGATATCTCCAAGAAGCGCTTGTCATTCGCGCCGGATCGGTTCAATAAGCCCTTCTGCTGAGGCGCGGTAGACAGCGTGGCCTTCAGCTGCCGGTTGGCACAGGAGGTGCGCTCGACCTTGACCAGCAGCGATGCCACCTGCTGGGAAAGCACGCTGTTCCGGTAGACCATCGACTGCAGGTCTGCCCGCAGGACATCGCCCTCATGTTTTAATCCCGCCGCGTATGCGACACTCGCGTCTCGATCCTTTTGAAGCGAGCGTAGCTGTGCCTCGGCGCTGGCGAGTTGCTCACGGAGGGGGCGACTGTTGGCTGCAATGGTGGCTTGCTCCTCTAGCTCACGCAGGGCAATATCCCACTGCGGCCCCTTTCGGAGCGCCGCGTCGTCCATCGCTGCAGCCCCTGCAGTGGCGCCTGCCACCGGGGCTACTTCTGCCGCGTTGCCATCTGCTGCGCTGTGCGGCTGCAGCTGCGTCAACTCACGCCTCTCCACGAGCGCCTCCAGCATCTCTGCTTCTTCAATGTGCTTCGCTAGCTGCAGCTGCATGAGTGCACATTGATGCTTCGCTTCTTCATTTGCCTGAACCACGGCGCGGTGTTCAGAGACATCTACTGTCGTCGTTTGAAGCCGTTCTACCTCCTGCCGCAGCTGCACGATTTCACGTGTGGCGGCGAACAGCCTGTCCCGCAAGACAGCCATGCTTTCTCGCCACTTCGCACGTTCTTTATGAAGCAGCTCGAGGATTCCACGCTGGTGGAGGTACGCGGCGATGAGCTCATCCACAGAGGGTGCTGTGGTTTCGCCTTCAGTGTCTTCCGCTGCTCCAAAGTGGTGCTTGTGGGTGGATGACGGATCGCGCGAGGACGACGCCGACGGCGGAGTTGTCGCCTCGTTGGAGCTCTCTTCACCATCGCAGCGACCGACGCTAGCCGAGCGGAGGGCCAGCCGCAGATCAATGCGCAGCACGCGCTGCAGGTCACGCAGCACCGAGTTTTCCAGATCCTGGCGGATCAACTGCATCTGCTCGGACTGGTCGGAGAGCTGGCGGTCAAGTACACGATTGTGTGCCATCAGGGTCCGCACGCGCGACTCGTGCTGCTGGACTGTGTCCTGCAGCGTGCGCCTCACCGCAACTGCCGCTTCGTCGATCAGTTGCTCGACCAGCTTCGAGTGCAGGGCGGTGCTAAACTGCTGCAAAGCGGCACTGGCGCGCTCTTCGGATGCCCACACGCTCGCTTCAAGAGCCTCGGATGTGATGGAAGCAGCGCGAGCTGCTACCGCAGCGTCAGAGACCTCTTCAGGCTCGTTTGCTTCGCCTCGCCAGTGCCCTTCCTCCTCTGGCTGGTCCGCTGAGATGTGAGGCCCTGGGGACCCGGCGACACAAGGGCTTCGCTGCTGAGAGTCGTCGATAGGAGTGGGTGCGTATGAGGGGTCGACACTTTTCACCGGCTCCTCACTCGCTGTGGGGGAACATCTGTGCATCGTCCTCGTGTCCACCAATTCGTTCTCGCCTTCACGGCTACGATGCTCTGACTTGACATTAGTAGGGGCGTCGAGCTCCCCGATGTCGCCCTCTTCCGTGTGCTGTGCTGCCCATGCCGGTGATGACGACGACAAGGACGACGACGACGACGACGACGGCGGCGGGGGCGGCAGCCAGGCGGGCACCATTAGCGGGGCATCTATCGGCTCACCGGAGGCGCTACTCGCAGACGTCGGGTTTCTTTCTCTGCTACCGTTGCCGTTGCTGTCGTCGCAGCTTCTCGCATCACCGGCATCATCGCCGCAGCAGCCCTCGATGTAATTATGCTGCTCTTCGTCGGCCTCTTCCCAGGGGGGACTACTTGAGTCACTGAATTGTTCCTGACTGCTCCTCTCACCGGCGCCAGGGGCAGATACATGCTGTACATCACTGGCTGCAGGCGATGACGACGTTGGCACCCACGGCAACTGCGCACGCTCCGCGGAGGTGAGATGCGGAGCAGGTGCCGGGGACGGGTGTGTGGAGGAAAACGTGGATGAGCCACTGGCCTGCGCGTCACTGCGCGGCTGGGAAGACGAGTACTCTTCGCTCGACATGGCTGTGAAAAGAAACAACGGAGGCTCCCCCCCTGCTGGCAAGAAGCGGTTTTTAGCAAAGCACGGGAGAAAGGGGGGGGGGAGGGGGGGGGCCGCGACGGCGACGAGTGGGTTGTCAGTGGTAAGATGCACGTGGGGAGTAAGTGAGTGTGTTTCTGTTTTTTTTTCTGTTAAATTATAGAAACACACACTTGCGGGACTTGAATGGGTCCAGTGACTGTGTGTGTGTGTGTGTGCGTGTGTGTATGGGCGCCAGCCGACCGAGGCGCGGTGAGGAGACGGGGAAAGAGAGGGCAGTTATGAAGCGAGGCAGGTGCATCAAACACGTGAAGCGCGGTTGCGATGCCATCACAAGAGGAGACACACACACATGAGCGCGCGCGCGCGTATAGGCATCCGGAGCGACAGTGTATGTTAGAGCAAGAGCGGGATCAATGTGAAGTGAAGGGGGAGAGGGCGTGGCTAGGGAGAGAGAGGGGAGAAGGGAGAGAATAGGGTGGCGACACCAGCGCGGGGCTGTACACACCGACCACCGCCTCTCCCCCTCCTTTCTTCTCTCGCTTCTCCCCCCCATGGTCGCAACATCTCACGCTTCGCAATTCGGTGCGCGTGCGCAAGTGTGCGTGAGGTAGGCCAGACAGCCCCTCGAAATAACCGAAGGAAAAAAAGGGAGGAGGCGAAGGGCAATGCAACGCTGGATGGCCGACGCTCGTCGAGACATTCGCCTTTCTCACATCTGCGTTCTCCTCAGCGCACCTCTCTCTTTCGTTTGGTATCCTCATTTTTCATTACTTCAGAGACACGAATAATACAAAATGCACACCTGTTCGTTAACGTTTTTTTTTTTTGTGGGAGGGGGGGCGGGCGGGCGAGCGGGCGGGCTTACAGAGCCACCCGAATTTTTATTTTTCTCCCCGCTTCAAAAAGGCGCGAACAGAAGTACAAATCGACCAGATGCGCGCATCGATTCCGTGTTTTTAAGTTCTGGCATCTTTTTTTCTTGTTGTTGAAGTCCTCATGTCCACCGTATCCCCTCCCCTCCTCCCCCCTCTTCCATGTTTAGCCCAGTCCCTCTTCCCCCCAAAACCCAACGCTTGTCTTGGGACTCTGCAATAGAGCCGGAGGAGGAGATGAGTGATGATGGTAGGCTGTGTGTCTGGGTACGAGGAGGCCAATTGAGGTGAGGGAGGGTCAACCGTAACTGGAGGAGGTAGTGGTCCTGATGTCAACGGCAAGGACGAGGGCCGTTCGGGCGCATCGTTGGCCTGACATCTGACGTCTGCCCGCCGCCGCCGCCCCTCGCCACGCCCCCCTCCAGAGCTACTGCCCCAGCGTGTACAGAAAACTGTAGTGCTGCATCAGCACAAAGTGGGAGACATAAAAAGAGATGCACGCGCCAAGCAGAGGAATGCGATTGATGAAACCGCGGAGGAAGTGCTGGTTGATGAGCTGCTTTAGCACTACAGTAAAGAAGGGGTCTCGTATTACGTTGTGGAAGGCGTTGCGCAACGCATGCTGAACCCGTAGGCGATCACGCGAGACCACTGGGGGTTCCATGGTGGGGCAAATAGCACGTGAATCAGGTGCCCTGGCCACGATTGTCGTGTCGTCGATGAAGCCGCCTACGGCGGCAGGGCCGTCGCCCTGAAACGTCGCCGCCTCACCGCCTTCCAGCGAGGCCCCCAGCGCGCTGCTCTCGTCGCTTTCAGGGCTGTCTTTGATGTACACCACAGGTACGCGGTTGTTGCGCACGAGGCGGGCAAGCACTGCGACAAGCAAGTCGCACCCTGCCACGCCAGCCCACACGCGCCAGCTTTCCATCAGGGTCTGCTGTGGTGTGGCGGCCATAGCCTTGTGCAGCGCAGCGAGAGGGTCGAGTCTCGCAGGCATTTTTATCGGTGTCCCGCCACCCTCCTCCTCCTTCTCCTCTTTCGCGGCCACCGTGGCTGCGGCGACCCTCTCCTTCTTCGATACAGTTGGTGGAAGCATCGCAATGGAGCTGGTTATCTCATCTGGCCTTGCCAAGAACGCGTGTCGCGCCATCCCCGCGAGGAGGAGAGGGCGCAGAAGCAGGTACATGTCCAGCACAATGCCGAGCACGTCAATCCAGGTGAACCTAATCGATTCCCTCTCTACCTCCTCCTCGTCCATGACCTCGTTCTCCAAGAAGGAGACGCGGTCCTCGGTGGCGCTTCTGGCGACAGCCCTGCACACGTGGCGATGTTCGTGGCGGCGGTCCGAGGCAACTCGCGGGATGACGAGGCGAGTGTTGTGTGGCCCTACGACATCGCCTCGCAGTCCAGTGCTGACCGCACCGTAGTCTTGCTGCGTAGCAGAGTCGCCGTAGTTGCCGACGAGGCTGGCTACGGCGCTGGTGCCGCACGCGGCAAAATTGTTCACACGGCTACCGCCTGAGCCCGACGAGACCCCGTTCTTGCCGCCGCCGTTGCTGCACACGCGACGGCGCGGCGTGAGGCCGGTCAGGTGACGCAGGGCACGGCGCAGCGACAGCTTGATCGACTCCCATAGCCATGGGACAAGAAACAGTTGACGGTGCACGCACAGCTTCAGTACGCACTTCACCGACTCAAGCAAGAGAATCGAATTCCACACGCGGCGGTGGCTGGCGTACTTGCGGAGGATCAGTTCCACCAGACACTGAACTTCTTGGATGCCCTGCAGCACGAAGGTCAGCAGCTCTGTTTTGCTGGTCCGACGACCGCCAGAGGTGATGATTGCAAGATTAGAGAAGGTGTGCAGCTTCACCACAGAGAAGCATGCCTCCGAGGTGATCAGGTTCGTCGGATCAGACCACAGCATCGTGAGGGTGCGCGAGAACTGCTCGAGGCTCGACGCGCTCTCAGGGTTCGCACGCACCCACCTGAAGTACCAGCGAAGCGGGTCCAGCAGCTTGCTCAGCGGTAGCCCCTCACGACCACCGCTGCGCTCCACCGTAACGGACGAGGGCGTCGTTGCCGTCATCGTGGTCTAATCGAGGGGTATCGATCTCCAGCAGGAATACACACACACACACACACACACACACACGAAGAGGTAGCCGTTTGTGCTCGCGCGTGTGTGCTGAGGTCACTGGTGGTGGTAGAGAGGAGCGAGACAGGAAGGAGAGATCGACAAAGCCTCCCCCCTCCACCAAAAACAAACAAAAAAACGGACGTTGATGTGGCGCTGTTGTCCCCCTTTTTTTATTCACTACACTTTTCACTTGATTTGTTATTGTCTGAAAATGTTCTTCTCTTGTTGTGTACGAGATGATCGTTATCACCGATGTCCACACTGACGCGTGGCTCCAGCCCTCTTGTTCGCCCTGTGAGGAGTTTATTCTTCTCTTCCTCCACCGCCTCTCTGCCAAAGACCTGCGGGACTCGCGTGTTGCGTGTGGCCGTCAATGGATGCCGGTGACGATGGGGTTCAAGCCAACTTTGAATGTTTGTTTATATATGTTCCCCTCCTTTTTTTTTGAAAGTCAAGTATTTTTGGCAAGAGGGTGGGGGTAGGGAGAGAGGGAGGGGGAGAGGCGATCAAGCCGTAAGAGACAGGGAAAGAAAGCCCAAGACTGCAGATAACGATGCGGAGGAGGAGGACAGAGGGAGGGAAAGAGGAGGAGGATATGGGATATCGCCGCATTGTTGTCGCTTGGTTCTGTGGAGAGGTGATGGTCACCAAGGGACACGGTTACAGACTAACGTTTTCCTCCCGCCATTTGCTTTCATAGACCCTTCAGAAATTGTGAAGGACATCTTCACACTATAGAGGGAGAAGTAAATAAACGCACCGCGTAGCCTCTATGGCATCAACGCCAGGGTTCGGGATGAGCCACCCCCCCCTCCCCCCTCCCACCACCACCACCTTGTCTCCGAGAGCTCTTGCTGCGCTCGATTGGATGAAGCAGATTCGCTCTCTCTCTCTCTCTCTGTGTGTGTGCGTGTTTGTTCGTGGAGCGCAGCGCTACACCAGACGATGTTCGCGTGCACCGAAACAGCTGCCATCCTCACAAAACAGGTGACAAGGAGCCAATAAGACATCATCAGGAACCTCCCCCTCCCCCCCCCCCCCCACACACACACAGACAGACAGACAAGAGAGGGACGCGTGTACACAACCCCGGTTATACACTTTTCCTGCACACAGACGTGTCCCCTCTCTCTCATCCGCTATGCGTCAAAACGCAGCCACCACCGCCAACACGACCGTGCTTGACCTGGTTGTCTCTACGGCGGTGAACTGCCGTTACTGTGGGGTCACCGGGAGCTGTGGATGCGGATATGCTTTCTGCCTCTCCTCCCAACTGTTGTTGCAGACAACAGGGACACACATCTATGTCGGCTGAACGTAGCCGGTTCGCCAGATGGTGTGAACAGAGCCCACCGACATACCAACCCCGAGAGCTGTCGTGAACACGAGTGCCGCGAGAAGAAGTCCGTACTCGCGTGGAGGGAAAAGAGCTTGAGTAAAGTGTGACTCGTCTACAAAAGGCATTACGCCGATCCAGAGGACGTAGTACACGAAGAAGCTCGAGTTGCACGCCAGCAACAGCGTGCCCAGCGTGCGATCTGTCATCATTGTTTCTTCTTGCTCGCCTTTTTTTTTTGATGTGTATTATGAATGCATATATATATATATATATATGCATGTAGTGGTACAACGGTCTTCTCTGCCGTTAAAACTCTTCATGCGCATGCGTGGTGTGCGAGTGAGTGGGTGGTGGAAGCGGTGGTTGAGGCGGGGGAGAAGAGGGGGAGGGGTGGGCGGTAGGGGATACAAAAGACGGGCGGGGCCTGGATGAGCCTCTCAACATGCCCCACAAATATTGCGTCACTTTTTCACCACAAGACATCCGTTGCCGAGTCATCGGTTCATTCCTTCCCTCTTCTCCCCCCCTCTCTCTCTCTCTCGATCCTTTTTATAGATTTGGTCTTCTATCCTCATCCGATTCGTAGCGGTGGGCAGTCGTCCAGGAACCTTCGGTTAGGCAGTACGTGGTACATCCCTCCCCCCTCCTCCTCCTCCTTTCTCCCTCCCGCTCCATCCTACACACCCCTAGTTGTGTGAAGGTGCGGGATACGTTTACTGCTTATGAATTACCGAGTTAGGCAGTGATATCTCTTTTTCTCTCTCTCTCCTCCTCCTCCTCCACCAGAAAATAAAGTGTCGAGGCTTCTGGGGGGGGGGGGGAGGGGGGTGGCGAGGCGGGGTGCTTCCATCCCAGTTGGGATTTTGCAAATTTGATGTTTTCCTCAGACGCGCGAAGACACCAATACGTGTGTGTGTTAATGTACGTACCTGTACACACGTATACGGAGGGCTGCGTCCCAAGTGGCGTATCACGAGCCGTGTCACGACTGCGGCGGAAGAGGCTTCAGGAAGGCGTATGCCCCCGCTACCTCCTCGTTGCCGCCCGTCCCCGCTGCGGGCGTCGCTGTCGCGGCGGTCGGCAGATCAAGTGCGCTCAACACACCTTTGTACGCCATCTCGGCTTGTTGCAGGTAGTGTCCATCATATGCGAGGTTCGGCAAGAGTGTCGGTACCTCGACTAGCCGAAAAGTCTCTGAGCCGCGACACAGTTCAGCCGCCCGCGCCGCAGCAGAGCGTCCCGGCGTGAGTGCAGTCAATGGCGAGGCGCACTCTGCCGAGGCTCCGTGGTGCAGGAGATGCTGTCGGTCCTTCTCGTTGGCGCGCCGCAGTTTCGTGGACTCCTCCCAGCCGAACGGATGTGTCCAGCGCGTTTCGCTCGGCACCTCCACCGGGTGAGGCACAACGCCTCGCAGCGCCACCTCGCGGCTGTCCACTGTGAAGGCGGCTGCAAAAATGATGTCGTCGTGGTGTACGCTGTACTGCCCTTTCGACTTTACGGCGGATGTGTAGTAGTGCATGACGTAGTCATGCAGCTGCGCCTGCGACAACTGGCTCGCGTCAGCAGTGAAGTGCAACACACACGGATCACACGTGTCACCACCTTCAGATTCGCTTGCGCTGAAGCGTGCTGGGGCCTGGTCAGACGCGAACGACTGCTGCATGATCCAAACCACTGCTTGTGTCCGTGGCTCCCTCACGAAGGCCGTTATGATCGGCGCCGCCGCAGTATAGTCGCGTGCGTCATCCACTAAGATGACACCCGCGTCTCGCAAGGCTTCCAACGAGAAAAGCGGCTCGGTCTTGGTCGCCAAGACGACGCGGCTAAAGCGAACCGCGGTGGTGGGGGATGCCGACGCCGTCGCAGCCTCGTCCGCCGCTTCTTGCTCCTTCTGTTTCACGTGGTTCGTTTCTTCCGTTGATGCAGGAGCGCTGGCCTGTCCCTCTGGCGACTGAATGAGTGGCGTGCGCCCCTGCTCCTGCTCCTTAAGGAAGTCGTAGTACCAGTCCTGCACCCCGTAGCTCAGGAGGTTATTCGCAGCGAGCTCCACCGGGGCCACAATCACCTTCGCTGGCACCCACTGCCCGTTGCTCAAGACGGCGTACTGTGTTTCCTTGTCCTCATCAATGGCGATGCCGCGAAGGCTTCGGCGCAGTACAAAAAAGGCGCCCCATACGGCGGAGATGCGGCACATACACTGCGGCACCTCTGCAGCCCCGTACGAAGTAGTGAGATACGGGGATTTGCCGTCAAAGACACCAGTCGAGAGAAGCAGATCACGTACCATCTCCACCGACTGAACGAGAGGGGGTTCCGCAGATGCCGCCGATTTACAGGTGCCATTCACGTTTTTCGTGCTAGGCAGAATGTCCATGGTGCCCATGAGCGAGACGGTGTCGAGGGCGGTGCCAGAGAGTTCGTACTTGCTCTGCAAGAGTTCTGTCAGGGTGATCTGCGGATTTGACCGCGTTTCGCGGGTGAAGATGAGCGCTGCTTCAGCGAACGCTGCTGCAGCCGCGATGGACGTGTTCAGGACAGAGGGGTCGTCCGCCGGGTTCGCGGTCTTGGCGTGCAGCTGCTCTGCCACGGAAGCCTCGACATCTTTCACAAAATGCATCATGCGGCGCTTGTCAAGGAGGCTGATGGCGGTGTTGCCAAAGACGCTCGCTCGCGTCAGCGGCACCTCCATCGCTGTCGTCGCCGCCGCCGCCGCCGATGCATCACCAGCGCTGGTCGTTCTTGAGTGATGCAGAAAAAGAAGGCGGTGGACGTGTTGGCATTCCAGCGATCGGCCCATTCCAGAGGAGACCAGGTGGCGCAGCAGCGATCCAGAGGCCATGTAGCACATCGGGAGCACGTCAAACAGGTAGCGGCGACGGCGTGCTTCTGGCACGTCCTCGACGATGCGGTCAATAAAGACGTTGGGCGCATCGAACGGGGATGTCAAAGGCGACGTGGTCTGGCTCAGGTACTGACGGAACCCGGCGTGATCAAAGGTAGACATGGCAGCGCCGTAGTGATCCTCGCCATCGCAGTGCAACACCTTCAGACCATTTCGCGCCAAGGCCGCTGATAGGATGGACTGCACCATCCCCGTTCCCTGGAGCACCACGTCAAAGCGCAGACTCGCGTCCAAGCCGCAGCCCGCGTTGTCGTAGCGACGGGTGATCTTGTAGCACTTGACCGGCTGCCGCACGGACTCCGGTCCACGGTCTTCGGGGAACATCATGGGGTATTCCTGCTCGTCCAGCTGCTCGTAGTGTAGCCCGCGGCGCACACACTTGTCAAAAAATTCAAAGTCGTGGAGTTGTTTAAAGGCGCGGTGGTGAGAGAAGACGCAGTAGCCCGCCGCGCGGGGATTTTTGGCAAGCAGGGTGGCGAGTGTGTCGGCGAGGTCATCGTTGCATACGTGGTTGAAGAGAATATCGGACAGGATGACAATGTCATAGCCGGCGCCACCAGTCGTGTACTGCATCACCTTCTCGATATGCTCGCTCTTGCCCCAGAGAAGTGGTTCCACAAAGCAGTGCGTGGTCACGTCGGCCTCCAGTTGGTCAGCCGGGACAGTGTCGAAGTCGCCACTCCTGGAAAGATGCTGCCGAGCTCGCTCCTCCATTTCACATTTCACGTCAGCGTCCACGTCGCCAGCGGCGCAGTTCGCCCTCACGTTGAGTGCGATGATATCGAGTAGATCTGCATCAGGGTAGTCCGTCACCACGCACAACCGTGCACCGTTTTTGTACGCTGCTAGTGTGGGAACACCCAGCCCTGCACCGAGCTCAATGACAGACTTGCCACGCACGTCAATCATACGCTCATCCATGCGCTTGACGAGATACTTGGCCGCGTTCCAGAGTTTGTGCCCCCAGAGGCTGTGTCGCTTCTCACGAAAACGCACTTCCAGCGGCGGCGGTGCGAGGCGCATGATGCGCTGAGAGAGCCGTTCCATGTCGGCCACAGCCGTTTCGGTCGACGTTATGTTGTCAAAGCGATCGAAGAGAGGAGTGAAGCTCGGGTAGGTCGTACCTTCTGCTGCAAGTGCCTGGCGGCTGATGGAGAGCGTCTGGAGGGGGTACTCCGACGTCTTGTCGGCATCCCCGAACAGGTCACCAAATCCCTCGTCGTCAGACATGATGTGTGATGATAATTACGTCAGAAACAGCAGCAGCAGCAGCGGGGAAGGAGGGGGGGGTACGTGTGTGAGTGGAGAAGTAATAGAGTGTGAGAAAGAGTCGTCTGTGTGTGTGCGTGTGTGTGTGGCGGAGGTGTCGCGGAGAGGGTGGTGGTGATGCGAGGGGGTCGCGGCGTGGATAAAAATGTGACTGAGAACCTACGGACGTTTAACACACAGAGACCGAGTTTTGTTTTTTTTTTGAGCGTTGATACATGAAGAGGAGAAAGCGGCAAGGGAGAAAAAGTGAAAAGATGAGAAACGGCAGGGAGGAGGGAGGTGAAGTGTGTCTGTGTGTGTGTGTGTGCAGCATGACACACACACACACACTGGCGTATCTAGAAGGTTGATGTTTTTTTTTCAGGAAGAAGAATAGATGAGCGACATACGACGAAGGGTGTCTGAGAGGGGTGGTGGTGGTGAGCACGGACGGCGCAGGCTTTGCATGTGCGTCCCGACTCTTTTCCACCTCGCCTCCCCCCCCCTTCTTAGGTGGGATGCGAGAGTGTCAAGTGCAGTGGAGACTAGTCTTACAGCGTGGCTGAGAGCGCACGCAGAAGCGGCAGCCCACCAATCTTTGCACAGGCACACACTAGTGGATGAAGTTCTACAGAATCTTTGAAGAGCGAGGGTTTGGTCTCCCTCAAGTGGTTAAGGCGGTCGCTGTGTCGGTTGAGCAACGAACGTGCACGGCCCAGCAGACGCTGACGGTAGACCTCAAGCGCTGCCTGTTTCTCCTCATCCGAAGCGAGCTCGTGTGCCTCGTGCACATCACCGACCATGTCATCTGACCTACCGGTAGAGAGGAGCGTGACATCGCCGGCACGTGCAGTGTCGGAGAGAGCTGGGAGTGATCTCTTTGGGAGCTTCGGCTGTGCGCAGCGGCCCCACCGTGGAGGCCGCTGCGGGGAGCAAAGGGGGCAGCGAGTCTCGTGGGCGACAGATACGCAATCGAGAAGCGTTTTAAAGAGCCGAAGGGCGCCTGTGTGCGCTGAGGTGTGCGGGACGGCCGCAACAGCAGCAGTTTCGGGGGAAGCAGGCCGAGGCACGCGAAATTCACGTGCAATGGTGTTCTGTGTGCTGACCACCCCAGGGGCAGTGGCATCAGGACGGGGGTGCCACACAGGGGTCCCGATGGATTCGGCACGTGATGGAGTGGAGGAACAGCAGGAGGACGACGACGGCCCGTTGCCATGGAGACTCGTTTCTTCGCTGTAATTATCAGGGTCACAACCTTCGGCCAAAGACGTGGTGGGTGGCAGGGAAACCATAACAGAGACATCGGCGCGGCAGGGTGCCTTGGCCTGATGCTCTGAGACATCGGGCGCCTCGCGCGCCCGTTTGAAATTGCGGTAGATGGTGATGAAGGACCACATGCCGAGAGCGTGTTCAGGCGGGTGGCCGTCAACATCTACGGCGCTTGTGCGGTGTTGCTGCTCTCCCACGCACGTCGTCATCGTTGCTGTCGTGCGGGGTGTCTTGTCGCACACAGACGACGGCGATGACACAGGGGTAGTGACAGTCGAGCGATTCGAAAGCTGGAGGGAATGCCGAGGCAGCAGCGTGTAGCGGGCGCGCTCCTGCAGGTAGGAGTCAGGCCACAGCGAGGTGGGCAGTACCAGCTCCAGTGAGCGGAGGGTGGGATGAGGGTAGCGCGTCCTCTCGCTTGACGGGATAAAGGACCCGAGCGGAGAGGCCGCAGGTGGACTGGGGCCTGTACTGCTGCTTTCCGCGTCGAAACACACACCTCGTGGGCGGGAGAAGTCCTTCATGTATGACGACGATCAGCCCTGAGGGGGTGTCTGTGTGCGCTTGTTGTTTCTATTTTACTTGTAATGGAGTCTGCGTGTGTTGAGAGTGCACGTTGTCGATGATAGCGACCACTCTTGGTGATGCTACAATCGACTTCCTCAGCAATTGCGGGCGCGTACACATACACACACACACATTCACACGCGGCATGTAGGTAGAATAGTAACGAGACAGCGGTTACAGTGATGGGGAGAGAGACAAAGGGATTGGGAGGGGGGGGAGACACATGGAGGCTCATTGACCGTGTGCATATGTGAAGAGCACAACCTAAAGGACGTGCAGGTCAAGGAGTACGGGGGGAGGGGGGTGAGGAGAGGTGCACCCCCCCCCCCGGCGGACGAGCGCGCTCGCTGAGTGTCGATAGCTTTGGTTGGTTTCCCTCGCTCTGTGTGTAAGTGAGAGCGGAGGGGGGAGGGGAGGGGAAGGAGCAGTGAGGCATCTAGTAAGGAGGCAGTGCCAACTGCACGTGCACACACACACACACACACACACACACGATCCACGTCATAGTTGTGCACTGAGAAGCTGCGTTCTTGTACAGAGTTCTGCCTTTTTCAATTATGATTACACTTCTCCTCTGTGCTTTTGTGACGTGAGAGCGTGACGTGCGGTGCCACGTACAGCAGAAACTGCCGAGGGGGGGGGAGGAGGGGAACCCCCTCGACCCTTTTTTTTTTTTCGCATCAAGAGCGAGCAGAGGGCACAAGGCCATGAACCGCTGATGCATCACTTTTCACCGATGGGATAAGATGGATTTGAATTTTTCTTCCCATGTTCTCATACTCTTCAGCGGGCTGCTGACCGTCACCGCATCGACTTCGGTGGTGGGTCGGGGTTGCAACGATGGTGGTGGTGGTGGTGGTGGGGCGTTCCATGGTACGAAGTCCTCCTGCTCAGGCGTGCCGTTGTCGAAGCCCTCGCGATGCCCCAGTGCTCTCGCCCCCGCATAGGCCCCGTCCTCTGGAGTCGCGAGCACCGACGGCTGGAGGACATCCATGGGTGGGCTTGAAAGTGTTGATGGAGGCCGCAGTCTATCTGGCTTTGCCTTGCTGGCACCCATTGTAGGCCGCGTATCGTGTGCCCATGCGGAGTGGCTCGTG
Source organism: Porcisia hertigi (assembly GCF_017918235.1). Lineage (NCBI taxonomy): Eukaryota > Euglenozoa > Kinetoplastea > Trypanosomatida > Trypanosomatidae > Porcisia > Porcisia hertigi. The sequence goes on from NC_090574.1 coordinate 386,450, forward strand.
CCTGCCCCCCATGCATGCTCTTGTTCTTTATCGGCACTAGGCGGAGGACAGTAGCTCAGTGATCGGCTGGGGCTGAGAGGCATCGATAGCCGGCCCGCCAGCCCGTTGGATGGACTGTCTGCTGTGCGCCAATTCAGGGGTGTGTCACTGCACGTGGCGCGCGGCGCTGGCGAGGAGGAGTTCACCACCAGCGCCTTCAGCGCGGTCATCCCCCCTGTAGGCTCCTTTTTGGATCTTGATAGCCCCGTGACAGAGTGGCGGTGAGCACTCGCGTCCGACTGCTCCCTAAAGCCAGCCATCTTGACCATCTCCTGCTGCGAACCCGGTCTCTGTGCGGCGGTGGTGCTGCACGCATTCTGGAGAAGACCCAACCGACCTTTCAGCAGGGCATCTTCTCGCAGACAGCGATTTCGCTCATCCGTCAAGCCCGAGAGTTGTCTTCGCCACTCTGCCTCTCGTTGAGCGTGCAGCGCGCACTGATGCTCTGCCGCGCTCGCCCGCTGGTTTGCCTCGACAATGTCGCGTTGTAGCGCCGCTCGCATGCGATCCAGCTTACGACGGTACTCTAATTGTGCCTGCTCGGCCGCGGCGCGCGCTTTGGCGCTCATTTGCGAGACTTCGTCCTGCTGCGCTTGCGCTCGATCCTCCATCTCGCGGATGGCGCCCTCCAAAGTCAGCTGTACAGTGGCGTGGCGCTGCTGCTCTTGGGAAAGCGCGGCGCGGGCCTGACAGAGCTCTTCAAAGTCCGTGTTGCGGTGCGCGTCTCGCGGCTGCGGTGATGGCGGCGCTGAGGCAGCGGAGGAGTTGGAATCGAGTCGACGGTGGACGAGGGCGACATCGTTCACACAGGAAAGAAGAATAGCATTGAGGTGCTCAAGTGATCTTTGAAGCACAGGCAGCAGTGAGGCCAAATTGAGTGACGACGATGCATCGTTCGCTTGTCGATGACTTAATGAGTCGAGAAGCGCTTGAGTCACGTGGGCACTGTGCCGCTCTTCTGCATCAGCGTCGTTGGTCGTGTGGGTCGCGCCACAGAAATTCTGGTAGAGTGCTGCGTGGCGCTCGCGCAGTTCGCTGCACAGCGTCATACAGCCAAGCACGGCGCAGCAGACGTCGCTGAAGTTTGCCTGCAGTGTTGCGTGTGACTCGTTGTGGTGTACCATGACAGCGTCGTCCTCGGCCTGTGCAGCACTGCGGCTTCGATCCAGTCGCGTCTGCTGCCACTGTCTCTCAGAGAGAGGCGCCGGCGAAGTCGGGTAGTTTGTATAAGAGGTGCTGGGGGATCCCTGTGTGCTATCGCTCATCCTTTTGCTGGGGTGACGTGCCTCAGCAAGTCGTCGAGGAGGGTGATGTGTACTCGGTGGTTTTTCCATGGGGCGCCGATTTCCACGACACAGTTGCTGTTCTTCCTGTGCGTGGTGGCTGCCGCTGTTCGTTGCAGATGAACTCCGAGTTACGGATACGGTCTTCATTAATGTACTACTACTACTACTACTCTCCTGCCGCTCTGATCCCGAGGTCTGCGGTGCGATGCTCTTCCGAAGGTCCAGTTGTTCTTGAAGGCGGCGCTGCCTGCGAATGGGATCCTGTGTGAGCGTCTCCGTGGTGGCTTGCGCAGCAGAAAAAGCCGTCTCATATCGTGCTTGCAGCGCACGCTGAGCCCGCAGCGCCTGGCCCTCTACCACCAGCGCCCGTTCGCGCCAGCGTCGGAGTCGTTCCTCGAGTTCGATGATATGGTGGTGCTCCGCAACCGCAGCGCCGTTGTTTCCATGCCCTCTGGACTGGAACTGATGTGTATCCAAGCTCGCGGGGGTGGGGGACGAGGAGTGGCTGCTGGTGCGCGAGGAGGCATCTGCAAAGCAGTGACGAGCACATTGGATGCGCCTGTCGCCATGACGCGCGAGTTCGTCTTTTTCCTTGCGTTTGCCTTCTAGGAGAGCCGGCGGCGGTCGAAGACACACACCTCTTGGGAACTCCCTTGCGTTATCCGCCGATGACGTTGCGCTGGCCGAGCTGGACGTCAGAGAGGCCGTTGTCATCGGGTAGGTTGGAATCGGAGAGAGCACCGTGATCCCAGACATTTTGGATGGTGTGATGGAGCGACGGTGAGTTGCATGATGAACCGGGTGAGGATCATGGGGTATCCCCACCAAGTGTGTATCGCCTTCGTCCACCTTCACGTTTTCAGCGCGCATGACAGCGGGAGAGGGGGGGGGGAGGGAGTGCCTCCCGTATAATGCCCGCCCTTGGAACGAAAAAAGGAGAGTGGGGGTGGCAATAAAGCGAACCACCTCACACGCACATATTTTCTGACTGCCGGGGGTGGGAGGGAAGGGGGATGACCGGGTGGTGGTGGTGGTGGGGGGGGGGGAGAGAGAGAGGGAGGCGTGGCAGACTAAAAGACGGCACTCAAAGATGAGAAGTGATGAATGCTTAGCCATCAAGCATCACCCTTCAAGCGCAACACGCACACACACACACACACACACACAAACGTACATGGTGTGTATGTGTGTGTGTGTGTATATATCTCGAGAACCATTTCTCAACGGAAGAGTAGAGGCTGGACACCATGTGTGTTGCACAACTACCGTTCGTGCGTTTTATTTTTCGTCTTCTCAAGACACCATACAGACACAGATGATGGTGGTCACGCTAGCGAGGGGTTCAGTAGTGGTCGAGTCCCTTCCTCGGTTTCAATCTTTGGAGTCATCAGGAGGCAGTTGCTCCCTGCCGTGGGCTACAACCGGTTAAAAGCTGCGGCGGTTGGGGGTGAGGTCTGAGCTGCCCACTGTGCAGGGCGGCGGCGGCGGCAGCGGGGGGGGGGGGAGTGGGAAAAGGGAGAGAGAGTCAAGGCCCTCGGCTTTGACCTATAGATATATATTTTTGTTGGAATTGCAAGCAGCGCACCCCCCTCCTCTTCCAGGGTCAAGACAAGCACCATGCTAATTATATTCTAGAAGGCTGGCGGGAAAAGGTGCGGAGGTCACGGTTGCTCTGTGTATAGTACATGTATACTGAGATCATGACAATGCAGGCGGCGATGATGTCATGTGCCGTCAAAGCCTCGCCGAGTAACAGAGCAGCACAAATGGCGGCCAGTACTACTTCCACTGCAGAAGCTAATGCCTTGACAATCACATTAATAAACTTTAGAATGAACGCTGCGGAGAGACCCGTTACAGCGCCGAAGAAGATGAGCAGCATCACGAGTGGCGTACCCGTTTGATACACCGACACTGAAGTATCGGTTTCCATTGGATGGGCAGTAGCATAACTGACCAAGGTTTTCGTGCCCAAGAGATTCGTAACAATGACCGAGTTGCCTATGAGGCCAAACACGGCGTTAAAGAGGATGGAGTAGAGGTACATGAAAAAGTTTTGTTGGTGGATCGACAACAACAGTTCCTTTTTGAGCACATACTCGTTATACACGCCAGCCACCGATGACAGGAGCGCCTGCAATAAAATAGAGAGCACGTACTTGTTCACCTGCAACGTATTGGGGGAGTAGTACTTGCTTGCCAATCCAATCATCAGCAACACAAGTGCGCTCCACTTGCGTACCGTGAGCACTTGCTTTAACACGAGTGTAGAAAAAAAGGCGGTGATCAGGATTCGGGTCTGCATGAACACCTGATAGGTGTTCACGTGAACCAAACTCAGATTCAGGAACGTCAAGTTATTGTAAACGACGTAGAGAAGCGACGGGACAGCGTAGGAGAGGCCACCACGCCAAATCGCCCACCGCTCTCGGCTGAGGAGTACCGTTGCCGGCAAGAACTCGCCGTCCTCAAAGTATTTGAGAGCCACGGACACAATCAGCTTTGTCAGCTCGATTCCAAAGACGACGAGTGTGTCATTGTAGTGAAGCCTTTTTTTTTTCGTGTAACGTATGGTCAAAAAGAAGAGCATACTCGATAACACGTACGCTGCGGCGAGGGTGGCGCTCAGCGGGAGGGGCAGCGTTTTCTCTAAAAGGGGCGCAGTAGTCGCGCTCGAACTCACAGCAGCCACAATCAGGACTTCTTTTTCTTCACTGTCCTTGCGTGGGCGGCGGCCGCTCATGTGGCGTTTGATGGTCCCATCGCGACTGTTGTTGTCGTCGTCGACGAACACCGTCCTCTCGTTTTCGTCGTCAGTATCGCACTTTTTACTGTCGGCACAGCCAATCATCCTGGCGTCTAGTTACTCTATTGAAGAAAAATAAGTGGAGAGAGTGGGGGGGGGAGGGGGGGGGGGTACGCAAGTCAACTAACGAGCCTCAGCACAGCAGTACATAATGTGGAAGGTCTTACAGTGTATGTCTTCTACTCCCCTATTTTTTTTTTTTGCCGTTGCCAGGGAAACCTTTGTTCTTCTACTTGGGGCAGCTCACTGCGAAAAAAAAAATAATCTGTCACTGAGACAGCGCTTGCCAAGACAGGCATCGATAATCGTGAGTTTGAACGCCACACATTATTCCAAAGACGAAGAGATGAGCAATATGTGAGGACAGTGAGAGAGAGGAGCAGCAGCAGCAGCAGGGGTGCAGAGCCAAAAGAAACGCAAACGGGAATGTGTCTCGACGTGCGAGTGCAGACAAGCTCAATGAAGAGTGCAACGGGACATTGCTAAAGGGGAGGAACCAGCCCACCAAAGTTACACATGCACACGTGACCGTTTCCATGGCCAGCCGCCCTCCCCCCGCCACACACACACACACACACACACACACACACACACAGAGCAACTGCTTCTCTATGCGCGTGTGCGCCTGCGAAAGTACCTTTAGGCGAAGGCGACAACCACCACACAACACTTCCACATTTGTAAACGCTGATACCTTCCGATTTCTTCTTCTTGCCGTCGATTTTGAGAGAGTCCCTGCGCCACGGGTCAGGAGGGGGAGGGGGGGAGTTTATTGGGGCAAGAATTCGACTGTCCATGAACCATAACCTCCAGGAGTGGTGGCGGTGTGGCTGTTACCGCTGGTCGTCGTCAACCGTGTGTGGGTCCCCTCGTCCCGAAACTCCCGTCTGCCTTCCAGCGGAGGGTGCATCCTGACCTCGTCGTGGCGGAGGAGGAGGAGCACAAACAGGAGTTCGGCCGACATCTCCGCGCCATATTCGTGGGTCCACAGCGTCATCAGTCCAAGCTCATGCAGCGTCACCCGTCTTGTAGCGGCGTCGTTGGGTGAGACAGTGGGGTATGCAGCACGCCTGGTGAGATCCAAATACCTATCGACGACGAGGCGCAGTCGTCTGTCAAGCACCCCGCGATCTAGGGAAAAGGCGAGTATGTATGGCTCTTCGTTCTTCTCCAGCCAGTTTGTGTTTATGCTGGAGAGATGACCGGGGTCTTGCTGCAGCCACAGATACTGGAGTACTTCTTCTGGTGTCTGGCGCCACGTCGGGAGCACTTCCACAAAGTGTAGTGGATAGCCGCAGAAGGTCGCGCGCTTTGCTGGGACACTTCTCACGTCATCGGTCGAGTCACCTGGAGCGGCAGCAGCGCTGAGCCGTTGCCCTGGCCGCCGGTGCGGCAGGACACGTATACACATCACTTCCATGACATCACTCGCTGTATACTCACACTTTTTGGTGACATCAGCGTCCGCGGCAAACGCCCGACGGAGCGCTGCCATGGTGCCCCCTCCCTCGGTGCTACGACGGTCTTGGAAGCCTCTGAAGGTGCATGGGTCGTACTGGGCGAGTGCGTTGCACACCTCGTCTTCTAAGCGGCATCCCGATTCATTGCTGTCTGCGTGCTTTTCGGCCCAGACGTCTGCACATACAACGTTGGCGCGGCGGCGGTGTCGTCGGCCATCGGCCATACGATGCACCATCGGGTTCGCCGCGGTGAGCAGGAGGAAATAAAAGAAGGAGCGGTAGTGCCCGGCGTATGCGACTGACAGGTTCCACCGCACCACGGTGGACAGGCGGGCAAGGGAGACGGGGAGAGCCGTCAGCTTGCGAAAAAGGTGCGCGATCAGGCGGCGGTTGATTTCGCACATGGCACCGGCGGATAGACCGCGAGTTGCTAGATCACCCATCATTACGGCAAAGGTGC